>NC_091199.1:33736270-33891368 GCF_040958095.1 Procambarus clarkii
CATGATGAGGCGGCATACTCTAAGACTGGCCTTACGTAGGCAGTGTAAAGCGCCCTAAATGCCTCCTTACTTAGGTTTCTGAATGATGTTCTAACTTTTGCCAGTGTAGAGTACGCTGCTGTCGTTATCCTATTAATATGTGCCTCAGGAGATAGATTAGGTGTTACGTCCACCCCCAGGTCTCTTTCACGCGTCGTTACAGGTAGGCTGTTCCCCTTCATTGTGTACTGTCCCTTTGGTCTCCTATCTCCTAGTCCCATTTCCATAACTTTACATTTGCTCGTGTTGAATTCTAGTAGCCATTTCTCTGACCATCTCTGCAATCTGTTCAGGTCCTCTTGGAGGATCCTGCAATCCTCATCTGTCACAACTCTTCTCATCAACTTTGCATCATCCGCAAACATCGACATGTAGGACTCTACGCCTGTAAACATGTCGTTAACATATACAAGAAATAGAATTGGTCCCAGCACCGATCCATGTAGTACTCCACTTGTTACTGTTCGCCAGTCCGACTTCTCGCCCCTTACCGTAACTCTTTGGCTCCTTCCTGTTAGGTAGTTCCTTATCCATTCTAGGACCTATCCCCCCACCCCCGCCTGCCTCTCGAGCTTGAACAGCAGTCTCATGTGCGGTACTGTATCAAAGGCTTTTTGGCAGTCCAGAAATATGCAGTCTGCCCAACCATCTCTGTCCTGTCTTATCCTCGTTATTTTATCATAGAATTCCAGAAGGTTTGTTAGGCACGATTTCCCTGTCCAGAACCCATGTTGATGTTTGTTCACAAACCTAATGTTCTCCAGGTGTGCAACCAGTCGTAGCCTAATTATTCTTTCCAGTATTTTACAGGGGATGCTCGTCAGTGATACAGGTCTGTAGTTAAGTGCCTCCTCCCTATCTCCTTTCTTGAAGATCGGCACGACATTTGCCTTCTTCCAGCAACTGGGCAATTCTCCTGACATAAGTGACTCATTAAAGACCATTGCCAGAGGCACGCTGAGGGCCTGTGCTGCTTCTTTTAGTATCCACGGTGATACTTTGTCTGGTCCAACTGCTTTAGTTGCATCTAGAGTTGTCAACTGTTTCATTACCTCCTCTGCTGTCACCTCTATATCTGATAGTCTTTCATCTAGGGTAACCCCTTCCAACAATGGGAGCTGCTCAGGCTCGGTAGTGAACACTCCATGGAAACTGGCATTCAGTGCCTCGCAGATTTCCTTGTCACTTTCAGTATATGCCCCCTCTGTCTTCCTTAGTCTTGTCACTTGGTCGTTCACCGACATTTTTCTTCTTATATGACTGTGTAGTAACTTAGGTTGTTTTTTCGCTTTGATTGCAATATCGTTCTCATAGTCCCTTTCCGATGTTCGTCTTATGTTAATGTAATCGTTCCTAGCTCTGTTGTATCTGCTTCTGTTGTCCTGTGTGTGTGTGTGTGTGTGCGTGTGTGTGTGTGTACTCACCTAATTGTGTTTGCGGGGGTAAAGCTTTGTCTCTTTGGTCCCGCCTCTCAACTGTCAATCAACTGGTGTACAGATTCCTGAGCCTACTAGGCTCTATCATGTCTACATTTGAAACTATTTTTTTTTAAATATATACAAGAGTTCATACATTCTTGTACAGCCACTAGTATGCGTAGCGTTTCGGGCAGGTTCCTGGAATACGATCCCCACCGCGAAGAATCGCTGTTACAGCCAAGTACACATTTTACTGTTGCGTTAAATAGAGGCTACAGTTAAAGATTTGCGCCCAGTAAATCCTCCCCGGCCAGGATACGAACCCATGACAAAACGCTCGCGGAATGACAGGCGAGTGTCTTACCACTGCACCACGGAGACTGTCAAACTGTCATGACTGACTGTCATGTATGGAGTCAGCCTCCACCACATCACTTTCTAGTGCATTCCATTTATTAACTACTCTGACACTGAAAAAAATCTTTCTAACATCTCTGTGGCTCATCTGGGTACTAAGTTTCCACCTGTGTCCCCTTGTTTGTGTCCCACCAGTGCTGAAGAGTTTGTCTTTGTCCACCCTGTAAATTCCCCTGAAACTTTTCTAGGTGGTTATTATGTCTCACGTCCACACGTGTGGACGCGTGGACTGTACTCACCTAGTTGTACTTGCGGGGGTTAAGCCTGGCTCTTTGGTCCCGCCTCTCAACTGTCAATCAACAGGTGAACAGGTTCCTGAGCCTATTGGGCTCCATCATATCTACACTTGAAACTGTGTATGGAGTCAGCCTCCACCACATCACTTCCTAATGCATTCCATTTGTCAACCACTCTGACACTAAAAAAGTTTTTTCTAATATCTCTGTGGCTCATTTGGGCACTCAGTTTCCACCTGTGTCCCCTAGTGCGTGTGCCCCTTGTGTTAAACAGCCTGTCTTTATCAACCCTGTCGATTCCCTTGAGGATCTTGAATGTGGTGATCATGTCCCCCCTAACTCTTCTGTCTTCCAACGAAGTGAGGTTTAATTCCCGTAGTCTCTCCTCGTAGCTGATACCTCTCAGCTCGGGTACTAGTCTGGTGGCAAACCTTTGAACCTTTTCCATTTTGTCTTATGCTTGACTAGATATGGACTCCATGCTGGAGCCGCATACTCCAGGATTGGTCTGACATATGTGGTATATAATCTTCTGAAAGATTCCTTACACAAGTTTCTAAAGGCCCTTCTTATGTTAGCCAACCTGGCATATGCTGCTGCTGTCATCCTCTTGATATGAGCTTCAGGGGACAGGTCTGGCGTGATATCAACCCCCAGGTCTTTCTCTCTCTCTCTGACTCTTGAAGTATTTCATCTCCCAAGTGATACTTTGTATCTGGTCTCCTGCTTCCTACCCCTATCTTCATTACATTACATTTGCTTGGATTAAACTCTAACAGCCATTTGTTCGACCATTCCTGCAGCTTGTCCAGGTCTTCTTGAAGCCTCAAGCTGTCCTCCTCTGTCTTAATCTTTCTCATAATTTTGGCGTCGTCAGCAAACATTGAGAGGAATGAGTCTATACCCTCTGGGAGATCATTTACGTATATCAGAAACAGGATAGGTCCAAGTACAGAGCCCTGTGGGACTACACTGGTGACTTTACGCCAGTCTGAGGTCTCACCAATCACTGTAACTCTCTGCTTCCTATTGTTTAGGTACTCCCTTATCCACTGGAGCGCCTTACCAGTTACTCCTGCCTGTTTCTCCAGCTTATGCATCAACCTTTTATGGGGTACTGTGTCAAAGGCTTTCCGACAGTCCAAAAAAATGCAGTCCGCCCACCCTTCTCTTTCTTGTTTAATCTTTGTCACCTGATCGTAGAATTCTATCAAGCCTATAAGGCAAGATTTACCCTCCCTGAACCCATGTTGATGGGTTGTCACGAAGTCTCTTCTCTCCAGATGAGTTACTATGTTTTTTCTCACAATCTTTTCCATCACCTTGCATGGTATACAAGTTAAGGATACTGGCCTGTAGTTCAGTTCCTCTTGTCTGTCACCCTTTTTGTATATTGGTACTACATTAGCAGTCTTCCATATTTCTGGTAGGTCCCCCGTTTCCAGTGACATACTATACACTATGGAGAGTGGTAGGCAAAGTGCTCCTGCACACTCTTTCAATACCCATGGCGAGATTCCATCCGGCCCAACAGCTTTTCTCACATCCAGCTCCAATAGGTGCTTCTTGACTTCATCTCTTGTAATTTCGAACCTATCCAAGGTCACCTGGTTTGCTGCCACCTCTTCTAGCGCCGCGACATCTCCCTGTTCTATTGTAAAGACCTGCTGGAACCTTTTGTTGAGTTCTTCACACACCTCTTTGTCATTCTCTGTGTACCTGTCCTCGCCCACCATAAGTTTCATCACCTGTTCCTTCACTGTTGTCTTCCTCCTGATGTGACTGTGTAGTAGCTTTGATTCGGTCTTGGCTTTATTAGCTATATCATTTTCATACCTTTTCTCAGCTGCTCTTCTCACGCTGACATACTCGTTCCTGGTTCTCTGGTATCTCTCTCTACTTTCTGGTGTTCTGTTATTACGGAAGTTCCTCCATGCCCTTTTGTTCAGCTCCTTTGCTTTCATACATTCCTTATTAAACAACGGATTCTTCCTTTGCTTCTCTTTTTTTTCCTGTCGGGCTGGGACAAACCTGCTTACAGCCTCCTGACATTTTTGGGTGACATAGTCCATCATGTCTTGTACGGACTTGGTTCCGAGTTCTGTGTCCCAATGTATATCCCATAGGAATTTATTCATTTCCTCATAGTTTCCCTTTCGGTACGCCAGCCCTTTGGTTCCCAGTTCTTTTTTGGGGGTGATAATTGCCAGCCCAACCAGGTACTCAAAGCTCAATACACTATGATCACTCATTCCCAAGGGGGCTTCCAACTTAACTTCCCTTATATCCGACTCATTTAGGGTAAATATCAGATCAAGCAAGGCTGGTTCATCCCCTCCTCTCATTCTTGTCTGTCCCGTGACGTGTTGACTTAGAAAGTTTCTTGTTGCCACATCCAGCAGCTTAGCTCTCCATGTGTCTGGGCCTCCATGTGGGTCTCTGTTCCCCCAATCTATCTTCCCATGGTTGAAGTCTCCCATGATTAGAAGTCTGGATCCGTTCCTGCTAGCCACAGAAGCTGCTCTCTCTATTATATTGATGGTGGCCAAGTTGTTTCTATCATATTCCTGTTTGGGTCTTCTGTCATTCGATGGGGGGTTATATATGACTACTATTATAATTTTCTGTCCTCCAGTTGCTATGGTGCCTGATATGTAGTCACTGAAACCTTCACAGTTCTGAATTACCATCTCTTCGAAACTCCAACCTTCTCTTAGTAGCAAAGATACACCACCTCCTCCTCTCCCTTCTCTCTCTATCCTCACTACATAGTAGCCCTGTGGAAACACTGCGTTTGTTATGATTTTCATTAACTTTGTTTCTGTGAGTGCTATTATGTCTGGGTTTTCTTCTAGTGCCCTTTCTCCAAGTTCATTTGTTTTATTTGAAATCCCATCTATGTTAGTGTACATCGCCTTGAAGCTCACTTTCTTCTGTTCATTTTCATGTCCCTTTCTTGGCGGATTTTGGGGTGGGGGCTGGGAGTTTAAGGGAAGTGGGGACAGAAGGTGTGGGTTAAGGAGGTAGGGGGGACATGGAGGATACGGGGTGAGGGGGAGGAGGGATAGGGAGGGTATGGGATGAAGGGGGAGGGGGGACAGAGGGGGAAAAGTGGGAGGAGGGACATGATGGGAATGGGGAAGGGGTGTCAGGGTCAGAATGGGGTGGATTTTGGGTGGGGGCAGGTAGGGTGAGGGGAAGGGAGGGTTTCTATGCAGAGGGGGGTGGTGGTGTTGCCCTCCCCTCTGGTGTTGCTGGGATGCTGGTTTTGGGTTCTCCTCTTGTCTCTGGGACTGTTGTGTTGAGGGCTGTGATTTCCTGGTTTGCTCCTCTCTCCCTGCGCTTCCTCCTTGCCTCTGCTGCCCTGGCTCTCTCCTCCTTCGTCCTGTCCCTCTGCAGGAATACTTTTTTGTATCCCTCCATATGCTGCAGACAACTCTTCCTTTCGAGAATGTCCTCCTTCGTGGTTTCGTTTGTAAACACCACCTTTACAAGTCGGTTTCTGTCCTTGTTGTACCAGCCCAACCTGAAAACCTTCAACCTTGTGTGTGTGTGTGTGTGTGTGTGTGTGTGTGCTGACCTATTTGTACTCACCTATTTGTGCTTGCGGGGGTTGAGCTTTGGCTCTTTGGCCCGCCTCTCAACTGTCAATCAATTGGTGTACAGATTCCTGAGCCTACTGGGCTCTATCATATCTACATTTGAAACTGTGTATGGATTCAGCCTCCACCACATCACTGCCTAATGCATTCCATCCGTTAACTACTCTGACACTGAAAAAGTTCCCTCTAACGTCTCTGTGGCTCATGTGGGTACTCAGTTTCCACCTGTGTCCCCTTGTTCCCCCCACCAGTGTTGAATAGTTTATCCTTGTTTACCTGGTCGATTCCTCTGAGGATTTTGTAGGTTGTGATCATGTCTCCCCTTACTCTTCTGTCTTCCAGTGTCGTAAGGTGCATTTCCCACAGCCTTTCCTCGTAACTCTTGCCTCTTAGTTCTGGGACTAGTCTAGTGGCATACCTTTGGACTTTTTTCAGCTTCGTCTTGTGCTTCACAAGGTACGGCTCCATGCTGGGGCCGCATACTCCTGGATTGGTCTTACATATGTGGTGTACAAGATTCTGAATGATTCCTTACACAGGTTCCTGAACGCTGTTCTGATGTTAGCCAGCCTCGCATATGCCGCAGACGTTATTCTTTTTATGTGGGCTTCAGGAGACAGGTTTGGTGTGATATCAACTCCTAGATCTTTCTCTCTGTTCGTTTCATTAAGTACTTCATCTCCTATTCTGTATCCTGTGTCTGGCCTCCTGTTTCCATTGCCTAGTTTCAATACTTTGCATTTACTCGGGTAGAACTTCAACAGCCATTTGTTGGACCATTTACACAGTCTGTCTAGGTCATCTTGTAGCCTCCTACTATCGTCCTCATCGTGTGTGTGTGTGTGTGTGTGTTCGTGTCTGTGTGTGTGTGTGTGTGTGTGTGTGTGTGTGTGTGTGTGTGTGTGTGTGTGTGTGTGTGTGTGTGTGTGTGTGTGTGTGTGTGTGTGTGTGTGTGTGTGTGTGTGTGCGTGTGTGTGTGTGTGTGTGTGTGTGTGTGTGTGGTGTGGACGGTCCTCTGAGGGGTCCACTGTCCTCACATTAGGTGGAGCAGTAGTGTGTGTGTGATGTGGACGGTTCTCTGGAGTCAGCCTGCACTACATCACTTCCTAGTGCATTCCATTTACTGACTACTCTGACACTGAAAAAGTTCTTTCTAATGTCTCTGTGGCTCATTTGGGTACTCAGGTTCCTCCTGTGTCCCCTTGTGCGTGTATCACCCGTGTTATATAATTCATCCTTGTCTACCCCTGTCAATTCCCCTGAGAAATTTGTATGTGGTGATCATGTCTCCCTTAGCTTTTCTGTCTTCCAGTAACGTGAGGTGCAGTTCACGCAGTCTGTGTTCATAACCAACCCGTTCTCGCACTTGCTTTAGTCAATATTGGCTTATTTAATAAGTGCATATGTGACATACTAATTGATTGTTAATATTTTAGTTTACCTTGAAAAGCTTCATAGAAAACACCGACCTCACCTAACCTTCTTAGTATGTTAAGATAAGCATCTTATTGCTTCAAATTTACAATTATTACTTAACCTATCAACGGTATAGGTTAAGTAATAATTGTAATTAAGAAGCAATAAGATGCTTATCTTAACATACTAAGAAGGTTAGGTGAGGTCGGTGTTTTCTATGAAGCTTTTCAAGGTAAACTAAAATATTCACAATCAATTAATATGTCACATATGCACTTATTAAATAAGCCAATATTGACTGAAGCAAGTGCGAGAACGGGTTGTCATAACTCATACCTCGTAGTTCTGTAATTAGCCTAGTGGCATACCTCTGAACTTTTTCCAGCTTCATCTTGTGCTTGACTAGGTATGGGCTCATGCTGGGGCTGCATACTCCAGGATTGGCTTTACATATGTGGTATACAAGGTTCTGAAGGATTCCTTACACAGATTTCTGAAAACAGTTCTGATGTGAGCCAGCCTCGCATAGATCGCTGATGTTATTCTTTTGATGTGGGCTTCAGGAGACAAATTTGGCGTAATATCAACTCCTAGATCTTTCTCTCTGTCCGTTTCGTGAAGGACTTCATCTCCCATTCGGTATCCAGTGACTGGCCTCCTAGTTCCTCCTCCTAATTTCATATCTTTTTTGTTTTGGTAGGGACGCGTGTCTTATTTTCCTCGGCGTCATCCCTTTTATATGAAAGGAACCATCGGAAATGCATCCGAGGTGCCGTGTATCACCTTGAAGCTGGCTCCTTTCTGTCCATCCTCAGTAAACTTTGAGGATCCGGGATGGGAGGGGGTAGGGGGGAAGTGGGTGGTGAGGGGGTCTGATGGTAAGGGGTACCTGGGTTGTGAGGGGGCTGGGAGGATCTGGTTTGGCGAAGGTGGGGGGAGAAGAGAGGGCTTGGCTGAGTGGGAGAGAAGAGAGGGCTTGGTGGGGTTGGGAAAAGAGGGGGCTTTGGAGGTAAGGCCGGAGGTGGGGGCTTTGGGGGGCGGGGAAGAAAAGAGGGCTTTAGGGACAAGGGGAGAAAGAAGGGCTTGGGGGGGTGAGAAAGAAAGGAGGGCATAGTGGGGTGGAGGAAAAGGGAGGGCTTAGGGGGGTGGGGGAGAAGGTAGGGGATAGGGGGTGGGAGAGAAGGGAAGGCTTATTGTGGTGGGGGAGAAGGGGGGCTTGGGGTGGATAAGAAGGGTAAGAAGGATAGCTTGGGGGAGTAGGGAGGGTTTGGGGGTGGTGGAAAGGGGAAGCCTTGAGGAGAGGGGGAAGTGGGGTGTGGGTTGTCCAGGTGGCCACTCAGTGGGGGGCTCATAGGGGCTGGGGCAGGTAGGGCTTCTATTGGGTGGGAGGTGGGTGTGATCCTCTTCTCACTGGGATGTTGAAAAGGCCTGTGTAGGGTTCCCCACTCCCCTCTGTGATTGTAGGGTGCTGGGCTGTGGCTCCCTGATTCTTGTATCACTCCTTGCCCTCCTTACTCGCTGCTGCGGCCCTCAATCGCTCCTCCCTAGTCATATCCCTCTGCAGGATTACCTTTTTGAACTTCAGTACATTGAATAGGCTGCTTTTCTTTACTAAAACTTCTGATTTTGTGGGCCTCGCTTTGAAAAACCACTTTTTCAATCTCTGTCCTTGTTGTACTGGCCAATCCTCAAAAACCTTTTCTATATTCTGTTCTTCCCTCTCCATCTGTACCCCTTCAAGGATCTCTTTAATTGTGGCTCTGTCCATATCTCTCCTCTCCCCTGGGTTGGCCCCAATTTGCTCCTTAATACCTACTACAATTACTGTTCTTTTCCTCTCTATCAGTCGGCTAGTGCATCGTGCTGCTTCCTGAGAAGTAGCAACTTTCATGGCCATTTCTTGTACTGCAGAGACAACTTTTGGGGTCCTGCTAAGTATGTCTACAAAATGAGGGTTGTGTTGTGGAAGTCCCTTTTGCGGATACATTACCATCTTCCTGAGGGCTGCTTCGTGTTTGAAAGTTGGGGAGGATTCTCTTTCAGGCTTTTAATCTCCTCCTTTGCCTCATTCAGCTCATCCTGCAGGTTGGCTACCTCCTCCTCCATTACCCTTAGCTCCTCCCTGATGTCTCTCCACATTTGAAAGAGTATCTCCTGAAGCGAGTCATCTTGACTTTCTCCTCTGTGCTATGGTTTTCCCCTCCCATGTTTGTTTCCTATTCCATTTCTCCAATCCAATGAGTGGGATGACGGGTGTGTGTTTCCTATTCAAATTTTCTAATGTGTGTGGTGTGTATTGATGTGTGTTTGTGTGCGTGTATGAGAGTGTTTGAGTATGTTAGTGTGAGTGTGTGTGGTGTGTGTAGTGGGTGAATGTGTGTAGTGGATGAGTGAGTGGGTGTACTGGATTGGGTGAGTGGGGGTAGTGAATGGGTGTGTGTAGTATGTATACTCACCTAGTTGTACTCACCTAGTTGTGCTTGCGGGGGTTGAGCTCTGGCTCTTTGGTCCCGCCTCTCTACCGTCAATCAACAGGTGTAACAGATTCCTGAGCCTATTGGGCTCTATCATATCTACACTTGAAATTGTGTATGGAGTCAGCCTCCACCACATCGCTTCCTAATGCATTCCATTTGTCAACCACTCTGACACTAAAAAAGTTCTTTCTAATATCTCTATATAATATCTCTATATATCTCTATATAAATATATATATATATATATATATATATATATATATATATATATATATATATATATATATATATATATATATATATATATCGTACCTAGTAGCCAGAACTCACTTCTCAGCCTACTATTCAAGGCCCGATTTGCCTAATAAGCCAAGTTTTCCTGAATTAATATATTTACTATAATTTTTTTTCTATGAAATGATAAAGCAAACCCTTTTCTCTATATATGAGGTCAATTTTTTTTTATTGGAGTTAAAATTAACGTAGATATATGACCGAACCTAACCAACCCTACCTAACCTAACCTAACCTATATTTATAGGTAAGGTTAGGTTAGGTAGCCAAAAAAAAGCTAGGTTAGGTTAGGTTAGGTAGGTTAGGTAGACGAAAAAAACATTAATTTATGAAAACTTGGCTTATTAGGCAAATCGGGCCTTGAATAGTAGGCTGAGAAGTGCGTTCTGGCTATTAGGTACGACATATATATATATATATATATATATATATATATATATATATATATATATATATATATATTATATATATATATATATATATATATATATATATATATATATATATATAATATATATATATATATATCTGTGGCTCATTTGGGCGCTCAGTTTTCCACATGTGTCCCCTTGTGCGTGTGCCCCTTGTGTTAAATAGCCTGTCTTTATCTACCCTATCAATTCCCTTGAGAATCTTGAATGTGGTGATCATGTTTCCCCTAACAATTCTGTCTTCCAGCGAAGTGAGGTTTAATTCCCGTAGTCTCTCCTCGTAGCTCATACCTCTCAGCTCAGGTACTAGTCTGGTGGCAAATCTTTGAACCTTTTCCAGTTTAGTCTTATCCTTGACTAGATATGGACTCCATGCTGGGGCAGCATACTCCAGGATTGGCCTGACATATGTGGTATACAAAGTTCTGAATGATTCTTTACACAAATTTCTGAATGCCGTTCGTATGTGGCCAGCCTGGCATATGCCGCTGATGTTATCCTTTTGTTATGTGCTGCAGGAGACAGGTCTGGCGTGATATCAACTTCCAAGTCTTTTTCTTTCTCTGACTCCTGAAGAATTTCCTCTCCCAGATGATACCTTGTATTTGGCCTCCTGCTCCCTACACCTATCTTCATTATATTATATTTGGTTGGGTTAAACTCTAACAACCACTTGTTCGACCATTCCTTCAGTTTGTCTAGGTCTTCTTGAAGCGTCAAACAGTCCTCTTCTGTCTTAATCCTTCTCATAATTTTGGCATCGTCCGCAAACATGTGCATGCGTGTGTGTGCGTGCATGCGTGTGTGTGTTTGTGTTTGTATGTGTTTGTGAATATGGTCACTTGTAGGGGGGTGGAGGGAGTGTATTTGGCGATGGAAATGGT
This sequence comes from Procambarus clarkii, assembly GCF_040958095.1. Classification (NCBI taxonomy): domain Eukaryota; kingdom Metazoa; phylum Arthropoda; class Malacostraca; order Decapoda; family Cambaridae; genus Procambarus; species Procambarus clarkii. The sequence goes on from NC_091199.1 coordinate 33,747,485, forward strand.
GAGTGAATGAGTGTGTGTGCGCACAGGAGCGTGTATGTGATATTCTATGCAGTCATGTGCATTTGCTTTTGTGTGTGTGGGATGAGAGGTTCTGGGATGGTGTGTGTGTGTGTTCTTACCTAATTGCACTTACCTAATTGTGCTTGCGGGGGTTGAACTCTGGCTCTTTGGTCCCGCATCTTAACCGTTAATCAACAGGTGTACAGGTTCCTGAGCCTATTGGGCGCTATCATATCTACACTAGAAGATGTGTATGGAGTCAGCCTCCACTACATCACTTCCTAATGCATTCCATTTGTATACTACTCTGACTCTGAAAAAATTCTTTCTAACGTCTCTATAGCTCATTTGAGCACTCAATTTCCACCTGTGTTCCCTAGTGCGTGTGCCCCTTGTGTTAAAAAGTCTGTCTTTATCTACCTTATAAATTCCTCTGAGAATCTTGTATGTGGTGATCATGTCCCCTCTAATTCTTCTGTCTCCCAGTGACGTGAGGTTTAATTTCCGTAGTCTCTCCTCGTAGCTCATACCCCTCAGTTCTGGTACTAGTCTGGTGGCAAACCTTTGAACCTTTTCCAGTTTAGTCCTATGATTGACTAGATATGGACTCCATGCTGGAGCTGCATTCTCCAGGATTGGACTGACATATGTGGTATATAATGTTCTGAAAGATTTCTTACACAAGTTTCTATAGGCCGTTCTTATGTTAGCCAACCTGGCATATGCCGCTGATGTTATCCTCCTGATATGAGCTTCAGGGGACAGGTCTGGCGTGATATCAACCCCCAGGTCTTTCTATCTCTCTGACTCTTGCAGGAATTCATCTCCCAAATGATACCTTGTATCTGGTCTCCTGCTCCCTAGACCTATCTTCATTACATTACATTTGCTTGGGTTAAACTCTAACAACCATTTGTTCGACCATTCCTGCAGCTTGTCCAGGACTTCTTGTAGCCTCAAGCTGTCCTTCTCTGTCTTAATCCTTCTCATAATTTGGGCGTCGTCAGCAAACATAGAGAGGAATGAGTCTATACCCTCTGGGAGATCATTTACGTATATCAGAAACAGGATAGGTCCGAGTAAAGAGCCCTGTGGGACTCCACTGGTGACTTTCGCCAATCTGAGGTCTCAACCCTCACTGTAGTTCTATGCTTCCTATTGCTTAGGTACTTCCTCGGGTACTACGGTGTGTGTGTGTGTGTGTGTGTGTGTGTGTGTGTGTGTGTGTGTGTGTGTGTGTGTGTGTGTGTGTGTGTGTGTGTGTGTGTGTGTGTGTGTGTGTGTGTGTGTTTACTAGTTTACTAGTGGTGTTTTTGCGGGGGTTGAGCTTTGCTCTTTCGGCCCGCCTCTCATCTGTCAATCAACTGTTTACTAACTACTTTTTTTTTTCCCCCACACCACACACACACACGTGTGTGTGTGTGTGTGTGTGTACTCACCTATTTGTACTCACCTATTTGTGCTTGCGGGGGATGAACTTTGGCTCTTTGGTCCCGCCTCTCAACTGTCAATCAACTGGTGTACAGGTTCCTGAGCCTACTGGGCTCTTTCATATCTACATTAAAGCTGTGTATGGAGTCAGCCTCCACCTTATCACTGCCTAATGCATTACATCTGTTAACTACTTTGTCTCCTAAAAAGTTCCTTCTTACGTCCCTGTGGCTGACATGTGTACTCACCTAGTACTCACCTAGTTGTGTCTGCAGGATCGAGCATTGACTCTTGGATCCCGCCTTTCGAGCATCGGTTGTTTACAGCAATGACTCCTGTCCCATTTTCCTATCATACCTGGTTTTAAAATTATGAATAGTATTTGCTTCCACAACCTGTTCCTGAAGTGCATACACTTTTTTAAAATAAAATAATTTTTTTTTTTTTTGCATACTCATAATTAAAATTATGAACAGTATTTGCTTCCACAACCTGTTCCAGAAGTGCATTTCATTTTCCCACTACTCAATCTAAAAGAAAACTTCCTAACATCTCTGTGACTCATCTGAATTTCAAGCTTCCATCCATGTCCCCTCGTTCTGTTACTATTCCGTGTGAACATTTCGTCTATGCCCACTCTGTCAATCCCTCTGAGTATTTTATACGTTCCTATCATGTCCCCACTCTCCCTTCTTCTTTCTAGTGTCGTAAGGCACAGTTCCCTTAGGCGCTCCTCATACCCCATCCCTCATAGCTCTGGGACGAGTCTCGTTGCAAACCTCTGAACCTTTTCCAGTTTCATTATATGCTTCTTCAGATGGGGACTCCATGATGAGGCGGCATACTCTAAGACTGGCCTCACGTAGGCAGTGTAAAGCGCCCTAAATGCCTCCTTACTTAGGTTTCTGAATGATGTTCTAACTTTTGCCAGTGTAGAGTACGCTGCTGTCGTTATCCTATTTATATGTGCCTCAGGAAATAGATTAGGTGTTACGTCCACACCCAGGTCTCTTTCGCGCGTCGTCACAGGTAGGCTGTTCCCCTTCATTGTGTACTGTCCCTTTGGTCTCCTATCTCCTAGTCCCATTTCCATAACTTTACATTTGCTCATGTTGAATTCCAGTAGCCATTTCTCTGACCATCTCTGCAACCTGTTCAGGTCCTCTTGGAGGATCCTGCAATTCTCATCTGTCACAACTCTTCTCATCAACTTTGCATCATCCGCAAACATCGACATGTAGGACTCTACGCCTGTAAACATGTCATTAACATATACAAGAAATAGAATTGGTCCCAGCACCGATCCTTGTGGTACTCCACTTGTTACTGTTCGCCTGTCCGACTTCTCGCCCCTTACCGTAACTCTTTGGCTCCTTCCTGTTAGGTAGTTCCTTATCCATGCTAGGACCTTTCCCACCACCCCCGCCTGCCTCTCGAGTTTGAACAGCAGTCTCATGTGCAGTACTGTATCAAAGGCTTTTTGGCAGTCCAGAAATATGCAGTCTGCCCAACCATCTCTGTCCTGTCTTATCCTCGTTATTTTATCATAGAATACCAGAAGATTTGTTAGGCACGATTTCCCTCTCCAGAACCCCTGTTGATGTTTGTTCACAAACCTAATGTTCTCCATGTGTGCAACCAGTCGTAGCCTAATTATTCTTTCCAGTATTTTACAGGGGTGGCTTGTCAGTGATACAGGTCTATAGTTAAGTGCCTCCTCCCTATCGCCTTTCTTGAAGATCCGCACATTTGCCTTCTTCCAGCAACTGGGCAATTCTCCCGACATAAGTGTCTCATTAAAGATCATTGCCAGAGGCACGCTGAGGGCCTGCGCTGCTTCTTTTAGTATCCACGGTGATACTTTGTCTGGTCCAACTGATTTAGTTGCATCTAAAGTTGCCAACTGTTTCATTACCTCCTCTGCTATCATCTCTATATCTGATAGTCTTTCATCTAGGGTAACCCCTTCCAACAATGGGAGCTGCTCAGGCTCGGTAGTGAACACTCCATGGAAACTGGCATTTAGTGCCTCACAGATTTCCTTGTCACTTTCAGTATATGCCCCTTCTGTCTTCCTTAGTCTTGTCACTTGGTCGTTCACCGAAATTTTTCTTCTTATATGACTGTGTAGTAACTTAGGTTGTTTTTTCGCTTTGATTGCAATATCGTTCTCATAGTCCCTTTCCGATGTTCGTCTTATGTTAATGTAATCGTTCCTAGCTCTGTTGCATCTGATCCTGTTGTCCTCTGTACTTTGTCTTCTGTACTTCCTCCACTCCCGCCTGCTGGCCATTTTTTGCTTCCTGACACTGTCTATTAAACCATGGGTTATTATATTCCTTCTAATTTTTTCCCTTTACTGTTGGTATAAATCTCTCTTCGGCCTCCTGGTATTTCTGTATGACTAGGTCCATTATATCTTGGACTGTTTTTCCTCTAATTTCTTCCTCCCACTGCACTTCACCCAGATAGTCCCTTATCCTCTTATAGTTCCCTTTCCTGTAGTCAACTCTCCTTTCCCAGATCTCTTGTCCCATGGTCATAAGTTTGAATTCCGTCATGTAATCAAAGATAGGACACAATGGTCACTGGCCCCTAGAGGTATTTCATGCTCTAATTTCTCGATATCTTCTACGTTCTGGGTGAAAATCAGGTCTAATAGGCTCGGTGCATCTCCTCCTCTTTCCCTTGTGTCTTCCTTCACATGTTGTGTTAGGAAATTCCTGTCTATAACATCTACTAATTTTGTTCCCCACGTTTCGTCCCCTCCATGGGGATTCCTTGATTCTCAATTTATCTCTCCATGATTTAGGTCCCCCCATGATCAGCAGCTTTGCTCTCATTCTGTGGGCTAGTGTTGCTGCCTTCTGCAGTTCATCTATACATGCCTTGTTGTTGTCATCATACTCCTGCCTGGGTCTTCTACTGTTTGGTGGAGGATTGTAGATTACCAAGATCACAATCTTCCTCCATCTACTGTCAGAGTTCCATGTATGAAGCTTGTGCACTCATTGGTAACTCGATTTCCCAGGTCTTCAAACTTCCATTTCCGCTTTATTAGGAGTGCTACTCCCCCTCCCTGTCTCTGTGTCCTCTCTTTTCGTATCACCTGGTACCCTTCAGGAAAGATTGCATCTGAGATCATGTCATTAATTTTAGTTTCCACAATTGCAACTATGTCAGGATCTGCCTCACTCACTCTTTCTTTTATCTCTTCTGCTTTATTAGATACCCCATCAGCATTGGTGTACCGAACCTTGAGATTCTTCATGGAAACTCTTGTACCAGAGTTCTCCCTTTCTCTGGGGGTCTGGGGGGATCTGGGGGGTGACTGGGGACAGGGGGGACCTGGGGGATCTGGGGGTGTCTGGGGGATGACTGAGGGCGGGGAAGATCCGGGGGGTGTCCGGGGGGATCCAGGGGGTGTCTGGGGGGTCCAGGGGTGTATGGGGGGTGAGAGAGATCTTGAGGGGTGCTTGGGGGGCTAATGGGGGCTAGGCTTCTAGGAAGGTAGGTAGGAGAGTCTGGGGTAGGGCCTGGGTAGGTAGGTCTGTAGTAGGAAGGGCATACTGGGTCTGAAGATTAGGGAGGGTCTGATAGGCATAGAGGGGTTGGGAGATAGCGTAAGGTTGGCAGTCAGATAGAGGTTGAAAGGTTGGGAGGGGGAAGGATAGAGGGGTATTGATGGTCACTGTATTGATGTGTGTGTGTGTGTGTGTGTGTGTGTTGTGTGTGTGTGTGTGTGTGTGTGTGTGTGTGTGTGTGTGTGTGTGTGTGTGGGCGTGTGTGGGCGTGTGTGTGGGCGTGTGTGTGGGTGTATGCGTGAGGGCATGTGGGTGCATGTGTGAGGGCGTGTGCGGGGGGAGGGGGTGGGGTTATGCATTGTGGGAAATGGGTGGGTGTGTTTTGGGAGAGTGTGAGGCGTGGGAATTTGGTGGGGATGGGTGTGGTGAGAGAGGGGTATTGATGGTCACTTGGGCCTATGTCGCATATAAGTGTCAAGGAACCTGTACCCGGAATGAGCCACCCGGAATTGTAGGTCTAAATATCTCAGATATATTTTAAATTAATTATTTTAAGTTACTCTGTACACCTTATTTGATGACCTAGAGAGGGTACGTACCATCAGTTCACCACGAGGAAGCACATACTAGGTGAGTTTGAGGAGATGTCCATATGATGGGGTTGGGTCGCCTGTCCTCTCCTGCTACTGTCATTCACGTGTTCCTGGCTGTCTCCACGTGTTCCTGGTATACTATTCGTTCCTATCTTTCTCACTATCATCAATCAACATTCGCAACATAGTAAACGTTTCTAAACGGTGCACACACTTTGGGGGATCGATCACTATGTATGCTATAATCTGCCTCACAACACAATACTCGGCAAAGCAATTCGTAGGTCCCGACTAAACTGTCCCACAATACGGCACTGATCTTCCCACTCAACCTCATTATTTTTTCTTGATTGATCTACCGCTGTAGAAGCTCATTATACACTTGATCACTGCATTTGTATACACTTCTGTAAAAAACAACTATGCTTCTTGTCTCTGTAATACTTCAATGTCTTGGGACAAATGATGTTATTCGCGGACGCCTAATGACACACGTGCGTCTCTCACGACTTCAGTCTGCAGGTGTGTGTGTGTGTGTGTGTGTGAGTGTGTAGTGTGGATGGTCCTCTGAGGGATCGACTGTCCTCACACTTGGTGGGTTCAGCAGTGTGTGTGTGTGTGTGGTGTGGAAGGTCCCCTGAGGGGTCCACTGTCCTAACACTTTGTAAAAACAGTAGTGTGTGTGTAGTGTGGATGGACCTATGAGGGGTCCACTTTCCTCACACTTAGTGGGAGCAGTAGTGTGTGTGTGTGTGTGTTGTGTGGACAGTCCTCTGAGGGGACCACTGTCCTCTCACTTGGTGGGTTCCAGTAGTGTGTGTGAGTGTGAATGGCCCTCTGAGTGGACCACTGTCCTCACACTTGGTGGGAGCATTAATGTATGTGTGTGGTGTGGACTGTCCTCTGAGGGGGGGCCCACTGTCCACACTTGGTGGGTGCAGTAGTGTGTGTGTGTGCGTGTGTGTGTGTGTGGTGTGTAGACGGTCCTCTAAGGGTTCCACTGTCCTCACACTTGTTGGGAGCAGTAGAGTGTGTGTTTGGAGTGGACGGTCCTCTGATGGGTCCATTGTCCACACACTTGCTGGAAGCAGGAGTGAGTGTGGTGTGTGTGTGTGGTGTGGATGGTCCTCTGAGGGTACACTGTCCTTTATTTGGTGGGTTCAATAATGTGTGGGTGGTGCGGAGGGTCCTCTGAGTGGTTACACCACACCACCCCCCTCTTTGGGTGGTGTGCGTGCTGATGGGCACCATGTAGGGGCCTTGTGAGCCATCGGACCACCCGCTGAGGGGTCGCCTGTGAGAGGCCGCCCTGAGTGGATGGTTGGGTGTTCAGGTTGGGGCGATAGGGGGACTGGGGTCTTAGCACCGGTGTTGGAGAATGGACGATGTGGTAGGACTTCCCTGTTGAAAAGGGGTAGCACCGCTGGGGACGACGCACCCTTCCTGCACTGGCCCGCGCTCGGCCTCATTGGCTGCGCTGATAGGTGGTATCCCTTGGTTCCAGGTCCCAAACTTTGATTTTGTTTGCTATATGGATGACGACACGACTTCTCCTACCCAGGCTCATAGGGTGGGCGACCAGGCCCCTGAGTTGGACCGTCCTGGAAGGACGGGATCTGTAGCCCTCGCGACAGGGCCCGGTTTAGGCTCCGACCGGACTCTTCCTCCCTGCTCCCCTCCCTCCTCTGTGGTTGGGTCGAGCCCCAAGCCTGCTGTGGTGACCGCCTCGTCCCCTTGAACGGCTCCATCTCTTATTGAGACTACTGTGCCTTTGACCCGTCTCTCTCTAAAGGTTCTCATCACCGTCACCGCCACGGCCGTTCTTGTATGCTCCCTTCCCATACTAATTCGTACCATGCTTTGTTTGGTCTTGATATGTGGACTAAGTACTTTGACATCCACCCTTGGATTCAACTCCTGACGATTTTTTCCTTCATAGGCATCTTGTAGATTCAGTAGATGCCTCTGTTACCTTTAACCCCACCCGTCTTGGTACCCGTGTCGTTGCTGCTCCTTCTCAGGATGCAGCCACCCTCTTGGCCGCCTTATCCTGCATTGGCGAGACCCCTGTTCGGGTCTCAAAGACAGCTTGGTTGAATGCCAGTGTTGGCACTGTTCTCTTCCTGCACCATGTTGCGCCTGGTGTTAGGAATCTAAAAGACTGCCACGAGGATATCAAGCATATCCTCGAGGCCCAGTCATTCTGTCCTCCAGGTGGATATGTTTACTCGTCCCCCTCGTGGTCATCGCCGTCTGCCCCTTCGGTTGTGAAGGTTACTTTTGATAATCGGACCCTTCCGCCCTCTGTCATTCTTGCTGGTGCTAGATGCTCCGTTCAGGAGTATGTTCCATCTCCTCGGCTCTGCAAGTGCTGGAGGTTTGGGCATGGTGCCCTCAGATGGTCTAGTCCTGTCTCTCTCTGTCCCATGTGTGGAGGCGAGGGTCACTCTAAGTTGGAGTGCACTTCTCCCCAGGCCCACTGCCTCAATTGTGGTAAGGCCCACCCTATCTTCTCCCGCATGTGTATTCATTACAAACTTGAGGCGGCCGTCCTCAACTTGAAGCACCGGGACCGTTTGTCTTTTCCTGAGGCTCGACGCCAAGTTCATCATATCCCCTCTTTTGCTGGCGTCTCCTATGCTTGCATGGTGCGCTCTTCCTCTCCTCGTCCTTCCCACCTTCCTCAGTCTCACAACCGTTTCCAAGCCTTAGACCCGGACACGCCCACCACCACCTGCCCTGTTTCACTCCGTTCTGTCCCGGAGGGTCCCCCTCTTGGTTCTCTGTCTAGGGCTCCCCTTCTTTCTACCCAGTCTGTCATGTCTCCTGTGTCTTCTTTCTCCTCTCTCTCTCTCTCTCTGGTCCTCCTACCCGTCATTCTCCTCTGTGTCTTGGCTCTCTACGCCTCCTGACTGTGCGGGCTGATGTCCATTGCTCTCCTGGTGGTCGTGTTGTTCGCTCTCGCTCTTCTCCTATCGAGACTCTGGAGTCTATTGCCCAATACATTGCTGCTGGGACACCTGTGTTTTTGAGTCAGAAGCGGAAACCTGGCTCCTCTCCTTCCTCCTCCCCGGTAGGTAAGAAGGCTTCGCTTTCTTCCTCTCTGATTCTATCGTTCCTTTCCCTCCCACTTCAGTGGTGAGGCCCCCTTTTCCTGCTGTGGGGGTTTCTTTAGCCCCCCGGTTCCAGCCCTTGTTGAGGTGCGCTCCCCTCTTTCTGCCCCTCCTCCTCCTCCTCTTCCTAATCCTCCTCCAGACCCTGCTCGTCCGCCTCTGGTCTGTCCTTCCACTTCTTTCTCTCCGTCTTTACTCGGTTTACCCATGCCCCCTAACCCTGACTTCGCTGACCCTGATTCTGACCCTGTGCTTCTTTGATGTGCTGTGTTCCTTTTTCACCTTTGATTCTTCTTTGCTCTCTGTTGCTCTCCTCTCTCTTTTTGCCGATGTCTATTCTTCAATGGAACATCCGTGGATATTACGCCAATTTACTTGACCTCCAACTTCTAATTTCACAGTTTTCGCCGCTTTGTGTCTGTCTCCAGGAGCCAATGCTTGGTGCTCGTCCTGGTCGCTTCCGTGGCTATTCTCTTGTCTCCCCCCCCCCAGCAACGGGGCCCATAATTTTTCTGCTCTCTTGATTTGCTCAGATGTTCCTTTTGTCCCCATACTTTTTTCCACGCTTCTCCACTGTTTTGCTGCCCGTATCTTTGTGCGTAGATGGTACACGGTTTGTTCCATTTATCTCCCCCCCCCTCCTCGCCCCCCCCCCCTCCTCGCCCCCCCCCCCCCCGCTGTCCCATTTTCTCTTCCCGATCTTAAGCACCTCCTAGACTCCTTGCCGGAGCCTGTGCTCCTGGTGGGTGATTTCAATTGTCTTCATGCCCTTTGGGGTGATGTGCTGATAAACCCCCGGGGTCGCCTCCTTGAACCTTTCATCCTCTCTTCTTCCCTGTCCCTTCTTAATTCTGGTGAGCCCACTCATTTGGACTCTCAGACTCACTCCCTCTTTTGTCTCAATCTTTCTCTGTGCTCGTCATCCCTTTCCTTAGATTTCGGTTGGTGGGTCCTTGATGACTTTCATGGCAGTGACCATTTTCCTATCCTTGTTACTTTTTTCTCTTTGCACCCTCCTCTCTCCTTCCCTAGGTGGTGGTTTGCCGAGGCTGACTGGTGCTTCTTTACTCTCCGTGCTACTATTTCCGACCTCTCCATTCTGCCTCTCCCTCGCGCCCTCCTTCTTTTTCATGACACTGTGTTTGACGCTGCCCCTCCGCTCTATTCCTCGCTCTCTCTCTCGGGGAACGTGGAAGTGCATTCCCTGGTGGAATGTGGACTGTGCTTGGGCTGTCCGCTGTAAGCGTGCGGCCGGGAAGAGACGGCTGATTCTTTTCTTTTCTTTCGGAAGGCGAGTGCGATGGCCCGTAGGACCATCCGTGCGGCTAAACGTGCTTGCTGGATGTCTTATGTCTCCACCGTTACGTCCGAAACTCCTCTGCCACTGGTCTGGAAGCGTATCCACAAGATTGCAGGTAAGTTCGTTCCCGATGTCTCGCCGGTAATTCGCCTCAATGATGCTCTTGTGGCGGACCCATTGCAGGTCGCGACTGAACTGGGTTCCCATTTTTTCATCTGTTAGTTCAGGTTCTCATCTTCCCCAATCCTTCCTTCTTCATAAGCCTATTCTTCAATCTCGTCCTTTAAATTTCTGTACTTCGCCTTCCCTATAATGTTCATTTCTCTCTCTCTGAGCTTCAGTCTGCCCTAGCCCTTTGCGGTTCTACGGCGGCGGGCTCCGATGGCATTCATTATGAAATGCTTCGCCATCTCCCTCCGTGTACGTCTCAGTATTTACTGAGTCTGTATAATCGGGTCTGGGAGTCGTCGTCAGTCCTTGAAGACTGGCTCGATGCTGTTGTCCTCACTGTTGTCCTCCCTGTTCGGAAACCAGGGTCTCTCGGGTCATCCCCTAAGGACTTCGCCCTATCCCCTCATGAGTTGTGTCTGCAAGCTCTTTGAATGTATGGTTAACGTTCGTTTGATGAGGTTCCCAGAACACAATCACCACCTCTCCCCTTCTCAATTTGGTTTTCGCAAGTGCCGCAGCACAACAGATGTCCTGGTGAACCTTGAGGTCTATATTCGTACTACTATTCCTGCAAAGACCTCCATTGTTGCCGTCCTTTTTGACCTGGAAAAGGTTTATGACACTACCTGGCAGTATCGTATTCTGTCTCAACTTCATTCTTTTGGCCTTCATGGAAATCTCCCTCTCTTCCTCCAAAGTTTTCTCTCTCGTCGTTCCTTTCGTGTGCGGCTTGGTACCACTCTCTCTGCCCCTTTTCGGCAGTATGAGGGTGTACCCCAGGGTAGTGTTCTGAGCACTACTCTTTTTATAGTTGCCCTCAATGATCTTCTTTCCTCTCTTCCTTCTGGCGTCTTCTCCGCTCTTTATGTTGACGATCTTATCCTTTGCTGCCAGGGTGATGATTCCCCTCTCCTTCAATGGCGGCTTCAACTTGCGATTGATGTCCTGTCGTCTTGGGCCACCTATCCTGGCTTCAAGTTCTCTACGTCCAAGACTTGTGCTATGACTTTTACTCGGAAGAATGTAGTTCTTCGTCCCTCTTTGTCACTTTTTGGTCATCCCCTTGTGTATAGAGATTCTGCTAAGCTTTTGGGGTTAGTTATTGACACTTGTTTGTCTTGGTCAGCCTGTGTCTCTTACCTTCGAGTTGAATGCTCTAAGGACTTTAACCTACTTAAGGTTTTGTCCCATACTTCTTGGGGAGTGGATAGGCGCACGCTCCTCCACTTGCACTCCTCTCTTGTCCTGTCTAAACTCGATTATGGTTGCCCTGCATACTCTTCTGTTTCTCCTTGTACTCTTTGCCGTCTTGATGCTTTGCACCATACTAGGATGTGTCTCGGCTCTGGTGCCTTTCGTTCGACTCCCGCCCTCATTTTGTATGTTGACACTGGCTTCCTCTCTCTTCAGGACCACCGTGATCGCTACTGTCTTCGCTATCCTGCGCGGTCTTTACAACTTCCTTCCCTCGCCTCTGTCGTGCTTTAACTTTTATCCCTTCTGTAGCTCCTGTTCCTCTTCATCGTCTCCCTCTTTCTATCCAGTTATCTCGCTTACAGAATTCTCTTTCTGTTCATATTTCTAATGTTTCTCCTCATATTGTTCCTTCCTTGCCTCCGTGGAAAGTCCCCCTTATGAAGTTTTGTACGTCCTTGACTTGTATCACTAAAGCCTTTACCCCTCTGACGATTCTGAAAAGCCTCTTCCTTGAGCACTTGTCTTCGCACTCCCACTCTATTTACATCTTCACCGATGGATCTAAGTCTGCAGATGGTGTGGGCTACTCTGTTGTTTTTCTTGACCACACTTATATGTGTCATTAAACTGAACACTGGTTCTGTTTAATGCAGGGATTTAAACATATACATAGTCCAGCCTAGCACCATAACTATCAACAGCCAATATATTCTTATACTAATAACACAACAATTTAAATTGTAGAAGTTTGATAAAGGACCTTAAATGTAGTCGAAGTACTGTTAACTAAGCACTAAAGATTATATTCAATTAGATAAACTTATATGATAAATTAAAGATAACTAAGCAAGCAATTGTTGACTTAATTAATATATTGAAGGATATATATAGATATATTCAATTTCAGTAGCTAGAGAGAGTCAGTAGCTGCAATATTAATGAATACTCACTGAAATATGAGGCATAGCCTCACCATATAACCGACAGACAGATTTATTGGATATATTAAAGTTATACAAGCATACAATTGGACAATTAGTACACTAATAACATTCAATATACTTCTCTGAATGCCGGGTGCCCGTTTGAAAAGTGTGCCAGATAAATCTCTTGTCGAGTTTAGGCACAATATTTTATATCACAGCTTTGCTGAAGATTGTTCTGGTAGCATTGCTACGTGATTGTCCTTAATTGCGTTTGCAGTAGGATGATAGCTGATGATATTGGAGGTGGAGACAGCGTCACATTGTGTGCTCTACTGTACACTTATTAGATATATTTTAGGAATTTTTCCTTGTAGATATATTGTCCAAGTACTCCCCAAGTTCTAGAGGTGGTGATAAAGATAATTGGATAAGGTGTACTGAGCTAATTAATGTCCACAAGGCACCGTCACACATGTTCACTGTTTGTAAACACACGCGTTCTGCCCCGGGCCTCTACCATCAGTGGTTTGCTCCCGAGTTGGCTCCTCCCTCTCCCTTGAGAGGGGTAACTTTTATTGTATGTTGATTGATTATTTTTACTGTCTAGACATATGACTGAGATAAGATGTGATTATAATATAATTAGATATAGGATTTAAAGATTATAAGTAGTACTGGATAGTACTATTGATTCTTATTAAGGATTCGTTTAAATCCCTACCAGAAATCGATTCAATCGTTCCAAATTTTTTTAATTAAGAAATCCTTCCAGAAGCTACTGGATCCTTGAGAAATCATGCACAAAGTCACGTAGGCAACCAAGGGCCCTATGGTCTACATGATCATAGGCATTGTCATCTAGGATCCAGATGTATAATGAATCTATTGAGATTCTGATATGATTTTAATATGGTTTTGTTATGATTTAGGTATGATATAGAAATATTACATTTCATAGATAATAATATAGATATAGTGGGTAAAAATTTCCCACACATTCCATTTATTAACTACTCTGACACTGAAAAAATTCTTTCAAACGTCTCTGTTGTTCATCTGGGTACTAAATTTCCACCTGTGTCCCTTTGTTTGTGTCCCACCCGTGCTGAATAGTGTCTTTGTCCACCCTGTCAATTACCCTGAGAATTTTGAAGGTGGTTACCATGTCTCCCCTTACTCTTCTGTTTTCCAGGGATGTGAGGTTCAGTTCCTTTAGCTTTTCCTCGTAGCTCATTCCTCTCAGTTCCGGGACGAGCCTGGTGACATACTGCTGAATCTTCTCTAACTTTGTCTTCAGTTTAACTAGGTATGGTCTCCAGGCTGGAGCTGTATATTCCAAGATTGGTCTAACATAAGTGGTATACAGGGTCCTGAACGATTCCTTACATAAGTTTCTAAAGGCAGTTCTTATATAGGCTAGTCCTAGCATATGCCACTGATGATATTCTTTTGATGTGGGGCCTCTGGGGACAAGTTCGGTGTGATATCAACCCCCTAGATCTTTCTCTCTATTTGACTTTTGCAGGATTTCACCTCCCAGATGGTACCTTGTGTTCAGCCTACTGCCCTTCGCCTAATTTCATTTCCTTACACTTTACCTTAGTTGAACTTTAGCAAACCATTTTCAAAACCATTCCTCCAGTTTTTCCAGGTCATCCTTTCGTCTCTGTCTATCTTCATCCGTCTTGATTCTTCTCATAAATTTTGCATCATCAGCAACATTGAGAGGAACGAGTCTATACCCCCCAGAAGATCGTTTCCATATATTAGAAACAGGATGGGTCCAAGTACTGAACCCTGTGGGACTGCGCTGGTGACATCTCGCCACTCTGATGTCTCCCCCCCCCCCCTCACCGTTACTTGCTGTTTCCTTTTGCTTAAGTACTCCCTTATCCACTGAAGCACCTTCCCTTTTACTCCTGCCTTTTGCTCCAACTTTTTTAAGTCTTTCATGGAATTCTGTGTCAAAGGCTTTTTGGCAGTCCAGGAAAATGTAGTCGGCCCACCTCTTTCCTGCCTAATTTTTGTTGCCTGGTCATAGAATTCTTTTAAACCTGTGAGGCATGATTTACCATCCCTGAACCCATGTTGGTGGTGGTGCATTACAAAGTTATTTCCCTCCAGATGCTCTACGAGCCTTTTCCTCACGATCTTCTCCATCACCTTGCATGGTATATACGTTAGGGAAACTGGCCTGTAGTTCAGTGCCTCTTGCCTGTGACCCTTCTTGTATAATTGGAACTATGTTAGCTGTCTTCCAACTTTCTAGTAGGTCTCCTGTTACCAGTGACCTGTTATACACCATAGAGAGTGGCACACTTAGTGCTTCTGCACCTTCCTTTAGTATCCATGGTGAGATTCTGTCAGGCCCAATAGCCTTTGTCACATCCAACTCTAGCAGACACCTTTTGACCTCATTACTGGTGCAGTCAAATTCCTCCAAGGTTGCTTGGATTGCCTTCTCCTCATTTAGTGCAGGGGTTTCTCCTTGTTCTATTGTGAATACCTCTTGGAATCTCTAGTTGAGTTCTTCATCTTGTCATTCTCTGTTTATCTGTTCTCCCCTTTTTTCAATTTCATCACTTGTTCCTTTACTGCTGTTTTCTTCCTGATGTGGCTGTAGAGCAGCTTTGGTTGGGTCTTGGCTTTACTCGCTATGTCATTTTCATACTGTCTCTCTGCTTCCCTCCTCACTCTGAGGTACTCATTTCTGGCTTCTGGTATCTCTCCCTGCTCTCCGGTGTTCTGTTATTTCTATAGTTTCTCCATGTTCTTTTACTCAGTTGCTTCGCTACCTTGCATTCCTGGTTGAACCATGGGTTTTCCTGTTGTTTATCGTTTTTCTCCTTTTGGACCGGGATAAACCTGTCTGCAGCTTCCTGGCACTTCTGGGTGACAAAATCCATCATGTCCTGTACTGTCTTGTCTCTAAGTTCTGTTTCCAATGGTATTTCCCTTAGGAAGTTCCTCATCTCTTCATATTTTCCTCTGCGGTAATTTAGTGTTTTCCCCTCTGATTCCATCCTTGGATAGGTTATCCCTACCTCCACCAAGTACTCAAAAGTCAGTACACTTTGGTCACTCATTCCTATGGGGGCTTCAACTTTGACTTCCCTTATTTCTGACTCATTCAGGGTGAATTTCAGGTCGAGTCAAGCTGGTTCGTTGTTCCGAACCTTAACCTCCTGTGGAGGTTAGTTTCAAGTATAAAAATGTTTGGTGCACACAGTGAGACTTTTTATAAGAAAATATCTACAGCTGGGTTCTGGGATGGCCGCGAGTTACCAGTAATACTCCGCCCAGCAAAGTAGTACTTCTCAGCTGGAGATGGTCAGGAATAATGTGCCCTGGAATAGTCTAACTATGTGAGGGAAAAATGGACTCAATCTAAAGCATGCGTGGGGAATATGGTAAATAAAGTCATAAATGGGTTTAATTGCAATGTAAATCATAGAGTATTTAGGGGCGATGACGCAAGAGAGGTGGACGCCAGTCTGACTGGAGGGGGAGGGTGTATCGCTGCCGACCCGGTCATGCTATTGAAGGGTTTGCTCCGGTCGTACAGTCAGATAAGCCCTTCCTTGTATAAAAACAGGGTTGCAAGATAGGGTAGAGTAGTATACAGATTTTGGAGAGGTTTTATACAGGTTTTGGAGAGGTCCAGGTTTCCTAAAGGTGTAAATATATGTGTCACTGGGTTGACGGCTGTGTGTATGGTTCCACGTTTGGGACGATGAGGCTTAGGGTATCTAGAGCCCGCTAGGGACCTTTCCATAATACTAAACGACCATGTATTGTAAGGATATACCATTATTGAATATGTTTGTGTCTTTTGCATATAAACACTGAAAAAGTTCCTTCTAACGTCCTTGTGGCTAATTTGGGTACTCAGTTTCTACCTGTGTCCCCTTGTTCGCATACCACCAGTGTTGAATAATTTATCCGTGTTTATCCTGTCAATTCCCTTGAAGATTTTGTAGGTAGTGATCATGTCTCACCTTAATCTTCTGTCTTCCAGTGTCGTAAGGTGCATTTCCCGCATCCATTCCTCGTAACTCATACCTCTTAGTTCTGGGACTAGTCCAGTCGCATACCTCTGAACTTTTTCCAGCTTCGTCTTGTGCTTGACAAGATACGGGCTCCATGCTGGGGCCGCATACTCCAGGATTTGTCTTACATATGTGGTATACAAGATTCTGAATGATTCCTTACACAGGTTCCTGAAGGTTGTTCTGATGTTAGCCAACCTCGCATATGCCGCAGACGTAATTCTTTTAAGTGGGCTTCAAGAGACAGGTTTGGTGTGATATCAACTCCTAGATCTTTCTCTCTATCCGTTTCATGAAGTACTTAATCTCCTATTCTGTATCCTGTGTCTGGCCTCCTGTTTCCACTGCCAAGTTTCATAACTTTGCATTTACTCGGGATGAACTTTAGCAGCCATATGTTGGACCATTCATTCAGTCTGTCTAGGTCATCTTGTAGCCTCATACTATCATCCTCTGTTTCAATCCTCCTCGTGATTTTTGCGTCGTCAGTAAACATTGAGAGAAACGAGTCTATACCCTCTGGGTGATCATTTACATATATCAGAAACAGTATAGGTCCAAGGACTGACCCTGCGGGACTTCACTTGTGACGTCTCGCCAATCTGAGACCTCACCCCTCACAGTGACTCGTTGGCTTCTGTTACTATAGTTACTCCCTTATCCAATGGGCTACCTTCCCTTTCACTCCTGCTTGTATCTCCAGCTTTCACACTAGTCTCTGGTGTGAAATTGTGTCAAAGGCTTTCTGGCAATCCAAAAACATGCAGTCGGCCCACTCCTCTCTTTCTTGTCAGATGCTTGTTGCCTGATTGTACAATTCAATTAATCCTATGAGGCATGTCTTGCCATCCCTGAAACCATGATGGTGTTGTGTCACAAAGTTCCTTCGCTCCAGATGTTCCATTAGCTTTTTTCGCACAATTTTCTCCAATAACTTGCATGGTATGCAAGTTAGTGATACTGGCCTGTAGTTCAGTGCCTCCTGTCTATCCCTCTTCTTGTATATCGGGACTACGTTTGCCGTCTTCCAAAAGTTTTGGCAGTTCCCCTGTTGACAGTGATTTGTTATACACCGTAGAGAGTGGCAGACATGGTGCTTCTGCTCTTTCCTTTAGTATCCATGGCGATATTCCATCCGGGCCTATAACCTTTGTCACATCCAACTCTAGCAAATGCTTCCTTTCATCCCCACTGATAATCTCAAATTCCTCTAGTGGTGCCTGGTTAACTATTTCTTCTCTTATCTCTGGAACTTCTCCTTGCTCCATTGTGAAAACTTCCTGGAATTTCCTATTGAGTTCCTCGCACACGTCTTTGCCATTTGTAGTGAATCAGTCTGCACCTATCCTCAGTTTCATTACCTGTTCCTTCACTGTTGTCTTTCTCCAGATATGGCTGAGTAGCAATTTGGGTTGAGTCCTAGTTTTGCTTGCTATGTCGTTTTCATATTGCCCTTCTGCCTCTCTTCTCACCATGATGTATTCATTCCTGGCTCCTGGTATCCTTCTCTACTCTCAACTGTCCTGTTATTTCTATAGTTTCTCCATGCTCTTTTACTTAGTTGCTTAGCTAACTTACTTCTCTGATTAAACCATGGGTTTCTCATCTGCATTTCATTTTTTACCTTTTGGGCTTGGATAAACTTTTCTACTGCCTCCTTACATTTCTGTGTGATGTATTCAATCATGTCCAGGACCGTCTTTCCCCTTAGCTATGTTTCCCATATTATATCCATTACGAATTTTTTCATCTCCTCACAGTTTTCCTTACAGAATGCTAGACTTTTGCTTTCAGTTCCCCTTTCTCGAGTACTTTAACCCTTCTTCGAGCAGATATTCAATGTCAGTACGCTGTGATTTCTCATTCCTACTGGGGTCTCGAAGTCAATTTCACTTATGTTGGAGTCATTCAGAGTGAATACTAGGTCGAGTCTCGCTGGTTCATCGTTTCCCCTCATTCTCGTTGGTTCCCTGACATGCTGGCTTAAAATGTTTCTTGTTGCCACCTCTAGTAGTTTAGCTCTCCACGTTTCCTCTCCTCCATGTGGATCCTTGTTCTCCCAGTCTATTCTTCCGGGATTGAAGTCACTCATGATGAGCAGATGGGATCGAATTCCACAGGTAGCAGAGGCTGCCCTCCAAGTATATTGTTAGCTGCTAAGTTGTTTCGGTCATACTCTTGCCTGGGTCTTCTGTCGTTTGGTGGAGGGTTATATATCACTGTTACTACTACTCTTGGTCCTCCCATCGTCATGGTGCCTATTATGTAGTCTCTAAACCCTTCACAGCCTGGGATAACAATCTCCTTGAAACTCCATTCCTTTTTCATGAGTAGTATCACGGCCTGTGTCTTACTGATGTTATCAGTAGTGATACGATTTTGTTGTCAAAGAGAGCTATCGAGAATTTGGTGGTGGTGGTCCTTAAAATGTTGTCTAGGGAGTACAGAGTAAGGAAAACAGCCTAGTACACAAGTCACAAATTTATACGTATAAGTCACACAGGAATACATTCAACAAGGCGTTTTCCTCACAACATAAGATCACTATGTATTATAACCTCAAGTGGTTCTGACCACCCCACGGCTCACTGTCCCATACCTGGTACCGTGCACCCAGCCACCACCGCTATCATCCAATGACACATATATTTTAGCCTCTAGGAAACCTGGACTCTTATAAAACCTCTCCAACTTCTGTAATATTACTCTACCCAATCTTGCAACCCTGGTTATATACACGGATAGGCTTATCTGACTGTACGGCCGGAGAAAACCCCTCAAATAGCAGGATCGGTCGGCAGCGATACACCTCCCCTCCAGTCAAGATGGCGTCCACCTCTCTTGCATCATCGCCCCTTAATACTCTATTCTTTACATATGCTATCAAACACATTAATGATTTTATTTACTATATTCCCCATGCATACTTTTTGATAGAGTCCATTTTTCCCTTACATAGTTAGGCTATTCCAGTTCACATTATTTCTGATGATCTCCAGCTGAGAAGGCACTACTTTACTGGGCGGAGTAATAATGATGACTCGCGGCCTCTCTGATCTCAGCTGGGGATTTATTCTAATAAACACTCGCCACTGAGTCCACCAACATTTTACAACCGAAACCAACCTCCACAGGAGGTAAGGTTCATAACAAGTAGGGCCACTCCACCTCCTCCCCTACCCTCCCTCTCTTTCTTTATTACAGTGTAGTCCTGGGGGAACATCGTATTTGTGATGATTCCTGAGAGTTTTGTTTCTGTGAGTCCAACTACATCTTTGTTTACTTCTGTGCTCTTTCCCTAAATTCCCTTGCCCTGCTTGTAATCCCATTAATGTTTGAGTACATCACCTTGAAGCTGACTCTCTTCTGTCCATCCTCAGTTTCCGTTGATTCCACTGGAGTAGGTAAACATGGAGGGTCTAGGATGGGGAAGGGGAAGGGTGGGCCCTGGGTTGTGAGGGGGGGGGGCTGAGGGTGAGGAGGACCTGGGTTGTGAGGGGGCTGGGAGGATCTGGTTTGGGGAGGGCAGGGACGAATGGAGGGCTTGGAGGGGGTGGGTGAGAAGGGAGGGCTTGGGGGTGGGGAAAAGAAGAGTGCTTGGGTGGGTAGGGGAGGAGGGAAGGCTTGGGGGGGGGGCAGAATGGGGGGCTTGGGGGGAGGGGGAGAAAGGAGGGCTTGTGTGGGGCAGGAGAGGAGGGAGGGCTTGGAGGGGGGGTGAGGGAGAAAGGAGGGCTTATTGGGTTGTGGGAGAGAAGGGAGTACTTAGAGGGGGTGGGGGAAAAGGGAGGAGATATTGGGGTGGGGAAAAGGGAGGGCTTCGGGTGGTGGGGAGCATAGGGGCTGGGGCAGGTAGGGCTTCTATTAGGTGAGAGGTGGGTGTGATCCTCCTCCCACTAGGGCTGTTGAACTGCATGTGGAGGGTTCCCCACTCCCTTCTGGGATCAAATGCTGTGGTTCTCGGATTCCTGTCTCTCTCCTAACATTCCTTTGTCACTGCTGCTGCCCTCACTCTCTCCTCCCTGGTCCTATCCCTCTGCAGGAATACCTTCTTGAACTTCTGTACATTGACTAGGCTGCTCTTCTTTGCTAGAATTTCTTCTTTTGTGTCCTCGCTTTTGAAAACCACTTTTATCAATCAATCTTTGTCCTTGTTGTACCGGCCAAGCCTGAAAACTTTTTCTATATTCTGTGCTTCCCTTCCATCTGTACCCCTTCAAGGATTTCTTTGACTGTTTGTCCATATCTCTCTTCACCCCTGGACTGGCCCCTATTTGCCTACTACGACTACTGCTCTTTTTCTCTCTATCAGTTTGCATCTTGCTGCTTCCTGAGAAGTAGCAACTTTCATGGCCATTCCCTGTACTGCAGAGACAACTTCCAGGGTTCCTCTAAGTATGTCTGAAAATGAGGGTTGTATTGTAGAAGTCCCTTCTATTACCATCAGTAATAGATACAGTACCATCTTCCTGCGGGCTGGTATGTGTCTGATATTGGGGATTCTCTTTCAAGCTTTTAATCTCCTTCCTTGCCTCATTCAGTTCATCTTGCAGGTTAGCTACCTTTTCCCCCATTACCTTTAGTTACTCTTTCATATCTCCCAACATTTAGAAGAGTATCTCCTGAAGCGAGACATCTCCTTCTCCTCTCTGTGTTTTGTCTTCTCCCCGCCATGTTTGTTACCTTTTCCAATTTTCCTATCCAATGTGTGTGTGTGTGTGTGTGTGTGTGTGTGTGTGTGTGTGTGTGTGTGTTTGTGTGTGTGTGTGTGTGTGTGTGTGTGTACTCACCTAATTGTACTCACCTAATTGTGCTTGCGGGGGTTGAGCTCTGGCTCTTTGGTCCCGCCTCTCAACCGTCAATCAACTAGGTGTACAGATTCCTGAGCCTATTGGGCTCTATCATATCTACATTTGAAACTGTGTATGGAGTCAGCCTCCACCACATCACTTCCTAATGCATTCCATTTACTAACTACTCTGACACTGAAAAAGTTCTTTCTAACGTCCCTGTGGCTCATGTGTGTACTCAGTTTGCACCAGTGTCCCCTTGTTCGCGTCCCACTAGTGTGTGTGTGTGTGTGTGTGCGCGCGTGTGCGTGTGTGTGCGAGGAGAGAGGGGGGAGCAGAAGGAGAGTGGGAGAGGGAGAGGAAGGAGTGGGAGAGAGAGGAAGCAGAGGGAGAGAGAGAGGGAGGAGAGAGAGAAAGGGAGTAGAGGAAGAGAGTGGGAGAGAGGAAGAGGGAGAGATAGGGAGATAGCTAGAGAGAGAGAGAGAGAGAGAGAGAGAGAGAGAGAGAGAGAGAGAGAGAGAGAGAGAGAGAGAGAGAGAGAGAGAGAGAGAGAGAGGGAGGGAGAGAGGGGGAGAGAGGAGAGAGGATGAGAGGAGAGAGGGGAAGAGAGAGAGGGGGGAAGAGTGAGGGGGGAGGGGTAGAGGGAGACGAGGGAGAGAGTGCGGGTGCGGGTGCGTGTATTGTGTGGTGTGGTGTTTAAGGAGTGTGTGTATGGGAGAGGTTTGAGGGAGAGATATAGGTAGAAAGGGAGAGAGGAACAGAAAACATCTATCTTTGTATGTTAGGGGAAGGAGGGGGAGGAGGAGGAGGGTGAGAGATTGGAGGTATGGTCAGTGTGTACTCACCTAGTTGTACTCACCTAGTTGTGTTTGCGGGGGTTGAGCTCTGGCTCTTTGGTCCCGCCTCTCAACTGTCAATGAACTGGTGTACAGATTCGTGAGCCTATTGGGCTCTATCATATCTACATTTGAAACTGTGTATGGAGTCAGCCTCCACCACAACACTACTTAATGCATTCCATTTGTTAACTACCTTGACACTGAAAAAATTCTTTCTAACGTCTCTGTGGCTCATCTGGGTACTAATTTCCACCTGTGTCCCCTTGTTCGTGTTCCACCCGTGCTAAAGAGTTTGTCTTTGTCTACCCTGTCAATTCCCTTGAGAATTTTGTAGGTGGTTATCAGGACTCCCCTTACACTTCTGTTTTCCAGGGTTGTGAGGTTCAGCTCCTTTAGCCTTTCCTCATAGTTCATTCCTCTCAGTTCCGGGACCAGTCTAGTGGCATACCTCTGAATCTTCTCTAACTTCGTCTTGTGTTTAACTAGGTATGGACTTCTGGCTGGAGCTACATACTCCAGGATTTGTCTTACATAAGTGGTGTACAGGGTCCTGAACGATTTCTTACACAAGTTTCTAAAGGCAGTTCTTATATTGGCCAGTCTAGCAATATGCCGCTGATAATATCCTTTTGATTTGGGCCTCTGGGGACAGATTCGGTGTGATATCGACCCCCAGATCTTTCTCTCTATTTGACTCTTGCAGGATTTCACCTCCCAGAAGGTACTTTGTGTTCAGCCTTTTTCTCCCTTCGCCTAATTTCATTACTTTACACTTTCCTGAGTTGAACTTTAGCAGCCATTTTCTAGACCATTCCTCCTGTTTGTCCAGGTCGTCCTGTAGTCTCTGTCTATCTTCTTCTGATTTGATTCTTGTCGTAATTTTTGCATCATCAGCAAACATTGAGAGGAATGAGTCTATACCCTCTGGAAGGTCGTTTACATATACTTGAAAAAGGATGGGTCCGAGTACAGAGCCCTGTGGAACCCCGCTGGTGACATATCGCTCCTCTGATGCCTCTTCCTATCACCGTTACTCGCTGTTTCCTATTGCTTAGATACTTCCTTTTCCACTGGAGCACCTTACCTTTTACTTCTGCCTGTTGCTCCAACTTTTGTAACAGCCATTTGTGAGGTACTGTGTCAAAGGCTTTCTGACAGTCCAAGAAAATGCAGTCTCCCTACCCTTCTCTTTCCTGCCTAATTTGTGTTGATTGGTCATAAAATTAATTCTATTAGGCCAGTGAGGCACGATTTACCATCTCTGAACCCATGCTGGTGGTGTGTTACAAAGCTGTTTCCCTCCAGATGCTCTACGAGCCTTTTCCTCATAATCTTCTCCATCACCTTTCATGGTATACAAGTTAGGGAAACTGGCCTGTAATTCAGTGACTCTTGCCTGTCACCCTTTTTGTAAATTGGGACTACATTAGCTGTCTTCCAGTTTTCTGGAAGGTCTCCCGTTTCCATTGACCTGTTATACACTATAGATAGTAGCACAATTAGTTCTTCTACACCTTCTTTTAGAACCCACGGTGAGATTCTGTCAGCCTCAACAGCCTTTGACACATTCAGCTCCAACAGATTCCTTTTGACCTCATCACTAGTGAGATAAAATTCCTCCAAGGTTGCTCGTTTTACCTCCTCATTTAGTCTAGGGGCCTCTCCTTGTTCTATTGTGAAGACTTCCTGGAATCTCTTGTTGAGTTCTTCACACACCTCTTTGTCGTTCTGTGTATCTGTTCTCCCCTTTTGTTAGTTTCATCACTTGTTCCTTCACTGCTGTTTTCCTCCTGATGTGGCTGTTGAGCAGTTTTGGTTGTGGCGGTGTGTGTGTGTGGGTGTGTGGGTGTGTCAATGGGGGAGGTAGGAGGGAGGGCGGGTGTGTATAGGGGAGGTGTGGAGGAGGAGTGGGTAGATAAGTGTGTGTTTGTGCATGTGTGTGTGTTTGTAGGGGGGGGGGGATGCGTGGGAAACTTGGCAGAGACAGTCACTTCAGGTCAGGTGGTCAGATGGTGGGAGGGAGTGAGGGAGATGGAGGGAGTCCCACTGTGAGGGGAGGGTATTTGGTTTAGGAGGGAGGGGAAATCTGGTATGCTACAGAGGAAGTGTGAAAAGGAGGGAGGGGGGGGGGTGTAATGTATATGATTGTGTGTGTGTGTATTTGTGGTCAGTTGTAGGATAAGCACCTCCAGATGGATAAGCAGATAGATAAGCACCTCCAAAGGATACCTGATCAACCAGGCTGTGACTCATACGTCAGGCTGCGAGCAGCCGCGTCCAACAGCCTGGTTGATCAGTCCAGCAACCAGGAGCCTGGTCGACGACCGGGCCACGGGGACGCTAAGCCCCGGAAGCACCTCAAGGTAAGGTAGGGGTGAGTGGGAGAGGGGGGGAGTGTTTTGGGAGAGTGAGATGGGGGGGGGTGAGAGAGGGGGTGGAGTATAGGTGTTTTGGACCTTATCACCTTTGCTACAAAGGTGTTAAGACTTTCCTACCCTGACTGAGCGTGAGTGTGTGTGTGTATGTGTGCATGTGCGTATGTGCATGTGCGTATGTGCATGCGTGTGTGTGTGTGCGTGCGTACGTGCATGTGCGTGCGTACGTGCATGTGCGTGCGTGCGTGTGTGTCATGAAGGCTCCTTAACTGTCAACCTCTACCCGAAATGAGCCACTTTGAGATTTTAAATATATATGATATACTGAACAGGAATTTGATAAAATTTTACCTCACTCTGTACTCCAGAATACTGACAATAGGCGGTACATACCAGTCAGGGCCGCCTGCTCACACAACTGCCTGCTCACAACGTTTCTGCCCGAAACGCTATGCGTAATAGTGGCTTTAGGCATTGTATGTACTGGCTCTATCTATTAATCCAACAAACTTTGTAAAATCTCTTTATGTATGTACCTTACCTAAATAAACATTTATTTATTTTATTTATAACTAGGTGAATATGAGAGATGTCTGGATGACGAGGTGATCCTCGTCCCTCCCACGTGGTGCTTCCCTAAGTGTTAGTAGAGTGATGATGGCGGTTCTTCTGTATGTAACACAAAGCTCTGGAGTCAGTCACTGTATCGTTATGTCTGTTGTGTTACAGATCACTAATTTACTGTGCCACTGTTCACTATAGTCCAAATATCACTTGGTACCAATAAGTAAACAAAGCCTCGTAGCCCTCCCACGTGCCCTGTACTGGTGATTGATCACTGTTTAACACAAAGTTCTAGTGATAGCACAGTATTTTTCTCTCCTATGTGCGGTTATACACTTTGTGACAACCTAGATCAGTGATCTATCACTGTAGCCTTAAAAAAAACCATAAACCCTATAAACCTTAAATAAACACACTACTGCACCCTACCAAGTCATATTTGGTGGGGTGCAGTAGTGTGTGTGTATGTGTGGTGTGGACGGTCCTCTGAGGGTCCACTGTCCTCACACTTGGTGGAAGCAGTAGTGTGTGTTGTGTGGGCGGTCCTCTGATGGGTCCACTGTCCTCACACTTGGTGGGTTCAGTAGTGTGTGTGTGTGTTGTGTGGACGGCCTTGTGATTAGTCCATTGTCCTCAAACTTCGTGAGAGTAGTAATGTGTATGCGTGCTGTGGACGGTCCTCTGAGGGTCCACTGTCCTCACACTTGGAGGGTGCAATAATGTGTGTGTGTGTGTGTGTGTGTGTGTGTGTGTGGTGTGGACGGTCTCAAAGTGGTTCACTATCCTCACACTTGGTGGAGGTAGTAGTGTAGTGTAAAATCTCTTGTATGTATGTACCTTACCTAAATAAACATTTTATTTTATTTTATTTTATTTTTAGTGTGTGTGTGTGGTGTGGACAGTGGACGGCCCTCTGACGGTGTCCACTGTCCTCACACTTGGTTAGAGCAGTAGTGTGAGTGTGGTGTGGACAGTCCTCTGAAGGGTCCACTGTCCTCACTCTTGGTGGGAGCAGTAGTGTGTGTGCGTCGTGTGGACGGCCCTCAGAGGGTCCACTGTCCTCACACCTATCAGCAATGGTGTCACTGATCCTGTACCCACTAGCAGCAACAGTGTCACTGATCCTGTACCCACTAGCAGCAACAGTGTCACTGATCCTGTACCCACTAGCAGCAACAGTGTCACTGATCCTGTACCCACTAGCAGCAACAGTGTCACTGATCCTGTACCCACTAGCAGCAACAGTGTCACTGATCCTGTACGCACTAGCAGCAACAGTGTCACTGATCCTGTACCCACTAGCAGCAACAGTGTCACTGATCCTGTACCCAATAGCAGCTATAGTGTCATTGATCCTGTACCCACTAGCAGGAGGGTGTGTATCTTTGATCCTGAACTCAATAACAGGAGGGAGTGTTAAATTAATCCCAAATCCAAAAAATAGGAGGGGAATGTATTGTTGGTCAGAAACTCACACCTACAGTACAGTTGGTCGTAAACTCACAAACAAGAGGGGATGCTCCGTTGATCTCAAACTCACAAGCAGCAGGGAATGTTCCATTGGTCCCAAGCTCACAAATAGTGTATCCGTGTTCCCAAACAAACAAAGAGAAGAGTATACGGTTTATCCCATACTCACAAACAGGAGAGTGTTCAGTTCTTCCCAAACTCCCCCTCTTCCAACATCCTCCCAGCGACTATGAGAAATGTTGCCAGAACAGCCGTGACATCTTGAAGAGAAAACTAGATAGTTTTCTCCAAGGAGTTCCGGAGTTCAAGGAGTTCCATATACCCACCACAGACCAATCGATCTGTGGTGGTATGTGAGCCTGCGGGCCGCTCCAACAACAGCCTGGTGGACCAAAGTCTCACTAGTCAAGCCTGGCCTCGGGCCGGGCTTGGGGAGTAGAAGAACTCCCAGAACCCCATCAACAGGTATCAAGCAAGCAGGTAAGCTCACAAACAAGAAGGAAAGTACCGTTGATCTCAAACACTAAAACAGGACGGAATGTACCGTTGGTCCCAAACTCATAAGCAGGAGAGAGTGTATCGTTGGTCCTAAACTCATAAATGGGAGGAAGTGTACCGTTGTTCCCAAACCTCACAAACAAGAGGGATGTACCGTTGCTCCCAGAACTCACAAACAGGAGGAAGTGTACCATTGGTCCCAAACTAACAAACAGCATGTAGTGTATCGTCTCCAATGACCCCTTCAGGTGCAGGGTCCTGAAACAGCGAACGTAATGTACACCTGATGCACCGAGCGTAATATACACCTATATATATGCGGCGCCGGTGGCTGTGTGGACAGCATAAAGGACCTGTAATCCTGTGGCCCGGATTCGATTCCCGGCGCCAGCGAGAAACGAAAATGGGCAGAGTTTCTTTCACCCTAATGCTCCTGTTACCTAGCAGTAAATAGGTACCTGGGAGTTTGACAGCTGTTATGGGCTGCTTCCTGGGGTGTGAGTGCGCGTATGTGGGGAAAAATAATAGTAACAGTTGAGTGATTGAGAGTTGATTGTTGGCAGTTGATTGACAATCATATTCACCAGACGAAGCGAGCGTAATGTACTCATGACCCCTGCACGCAAAATATAATCCTGACCCAGC
Organism: Procambarus clarkii; assembly: GCF_040958095.1. Lineage (NCBI taxonomy): Eukaryota > Metazoa > Arthropoda > Malacostraca > Decapoda > Cambaridae > Procambarus > Procambarus clarkii. The sequence continues at coordinate 33,774,967 of NC_091199.1, forward strand.
GGTCGTAAAATGCAACTGACGCTGTGATCATAATATACACCTGACCCAGTGAGCATAATGTACACCAGACACAGGGAACGTAATATACACTGAACCAGTGAGCGTAATACACTGACCCAGTGAGCATAATATACACCTGACCCAGCAAGCATAATATACACCTGACCCAGCAAGCATAATATACACCTGGCCCAGCAAGCATAATATACACCTGACTAAGCGAACGTAATATACACCTGATGCAGCAACATTAATATGCACCTAATACACCGCGCATAATACAAACCTGACCCAGTGAGCGTAATACAAACCTGATCCAATGAGCGTAATATACACCTGACCCAGCGAGCGTAATATACACCTGACCCAGCGAGCGTAATATACACCTGACCCAGCGAGCATAATATACACCTGACCCAGGGAGTGTAATATAAACCTGACCTAGCGAGCGTAATATAAACCTGACCCAGCGAGCATAATATAAACCTGACCCAGCGAGCGTAATATACACCTGACCCAGCGAGTGGAATATAAACCTGACCTAGCGAGCGTAATATAAACCTGACCCAGCGAGCGTAATATACACCTGACCCAGCGAGTGGAATATAAACCTGACCTAGCGAGCGTAATAAACCTGACCCAGCGAGCGTAATATAAACCTGACCCAGCGAGCGTAATATAAACCTGACCCAGCGAGTATAATATGCACCTAACCCAGAGAGTGTAATAAAGACCTGACCCAGCGAGCAAAATACACCTGACCCAACAAGTGTAATATACACCTGACCCAGCCAGCGTCATGGACAGCACCACTCCTGTGCCAGGTAATTCCACTACGGGCACACCATAGCCCGTGTTACGTGGAACTTATTCCGAGTAGCTGAATCTATAACAACAACAGCGTAATGTAAATCTTATCCAGCGAGCCCCTCCCTGTCCAGCTCATTGCTGCCGTGAGTGGCTTCGTGGGCGGCTGCCGAGTGTGATGCTCCTTGGGGCGGTCCCCTGTCCTTTTGTATTCTTGTGCTCCTGCTGCTGTTCTCACAAATTTTGCTGTGACGCCTTTTACCTTTTCCTTCTGTTTCGTTTTTCTCCCGTCTCTTAATGTCAAGATTTTGACATTAAGACTCTTAATTTCCAACGTCTCATGAAATGTCAAGACACACAAGCCTGGAAACCCACTTCGGCCAATCATTAGCCAGATACCCACACCACGTACAGACTGGCGAAGCGACTCAACGGCCTGCTGACTCCTTATGTCCCTTGCGCCTTCAGCCTGAAGTCTCCAAAGGAATTTGTTGACTTACTGCAAGGCACACGGGCCACAGGGATAAGAGCCTCGTTGGACGTAGAATCACTGTTCACCAACGGACCTGTGGACGAGACAATCGGGATGATAGCCGACAGAGGTGTATCGTGATCCAGCCTGTACTCCTCTTGACATACAGAAAATATCCTAAGGAAACTACTCCAAGCTTGTACTAAAGAGGCACCCTTCTTGAGTCCGGATGGGCACATGTATAAGCAAGTAGATGGGGTCGCCATGGGTTCTCCCCTAGGTGTCCTGTTTGCAAACTTCTACATGGGTACCATCGAGCAAAAAGTCTTAGTCGACATGAACTTGAAACCGGCCATATACTGCAGGTATGTTGACGACATTTTTACACAGGTACCTGATGTCAGACATCTGCAGGAGCTGAAGGAGGCATTTGAGCAGAGTTCCGTGCTGCGTTTCACTTACGAGATGGAAAAGGATGGGAAGCTGCCCATTCTAGATGTAACAGTCATGGAAAAGAGCGGAGGTTTCCACACTGCAGTCTACACTAAGGAAACGAACATAGGAATGTGCCTAAATGCCAACAGCGACTGCCCAGACAGGTACAAGAGGAGTGTTGTTAACGCATATGTCGACCGTGCTCTCAGCCACAGCTCAGAATGGAAGCAAGTCGACGAAGAACTCTGTAGGGTAAGGCAGGTCCTAGTCAACAATGGCTTCTCCAATGGTTTCGTCGAAGACATCATAAGAAGGAAAGTGAAACGCCATGCAACCTCTGAAGAGACAACTAACACAACACCTATACCCCCTATTAGACTATTTTACAGGAACTTCTTTTCCACAGCTCATAAAACAGAGGAAAGGGTCCTGAAAGATATTGTTAATAGAAACGTTATCCCTACAGACAAAAATCAGAGGATACAACTGACGATTTACTATAAAACCAGAAAAACGGCCAGCCTACTCATGAGAAACTCTCCAGACACAAAGCAGAACGCTTTAAAAGAGACCAACGTCGTCTATGCCTTCAAATGCCTCATGGGGACTGTAAGCTCCAAAAAAAAACCCAGTATATAGGCAAGACAACAACATCTCTTTCTAGGCGTTTAACGATGCATAAGCAACAGGGCTCCATTAAGGAACATATAATCTCTTCCCACAACCAAACCATCGCCAGAGAAATCCTAGTAAACAACACAGAAATCATCGATAGATACAGCGATAGCTAGAAGCAGACGGCTTGACGTTTGTGAGGCACTACACATTAAAAAGTCAACACCAGCAATCAACAGCCAATTAATGCACAACTATATTCTACCCACCTCAAGACTCCGCTCCAATATAGAAGCATCAAGAAATATGGACCAATAGGCTTTCTACAATCACTTCCATTCATACCCATTGTTCGTGTTCTGTCTTGTGTTGTTGAAATTAATACCCTATTAATACCACCTCACCCCATCCACCTCACCCAAATGTAGATATAAACAAATCGGGAGATGTGTAAGTTTCTATTCAGTTGTGTATGTGTAAACTAAAGTCATTGAAAATGTAATAAGTTTTACGAAACGCGCTCAGTGTCGCGTCAGACTAGAAATAAAAATGAATTTTGGAGAATTGATTTTGAATTACCACCAACAGTGAAAAGAAATGTACGAAAGATCGAGAAAATTCGTGTGAGAATTATTAATCTTACTTTTTCGGTCATATTTAATAATAAATGTCTACAGGAAAGACTGCTACCAAAATATACTAATATATATATATATATTATATATATACTAATATATATATATATATATATATATATATATATATATATATATATATATATATATATATATATATATATATATATATATTATATTATAGAACGGATTATTTTGTGACATCCTGACCTCACCGGACCCAGACTCAACAGTGTGCAGTGTGAACATCCTGGGAAGGTGTGAGAGTGGCGGGAAGTGTCCAGGGTGAACTATCGCAAGCAAAAACAATCAAACAAGTGGATTGGCAGTGTGGAATCGTTTGAACTGCAGTGAGGGCCAACAAGGGCGCCCTGAGGGGCTCCCTCGGTTATGGTGGTTGGGGGTGGGGGTGGTGGGGATGGGGTGTTGTTGTGCGGTCAGTCGAGGGGGGTGACCAGTGTGTAAGTGTTTATGAAAATATCAATGAAAAATAAGATACCTCGGCTCTCGGGAAACTGGTATCGTGTTTTAAGTGCATCGAGTCCACAGTGAAAACAGTTTATATTGTGCAGTGATATATCACGAGATTATACAAACGTGTTAGTGTCACCCCTCTGACCCCCCCCCCCCTCCCCATACCCGCCAGTGTGTACCGTCACCCAACCCAAGAGTCACCCTCTTCCCCCTGCCCCACCCCAACCGCGACCGCTACCTCCCTGTGTCCACCCCCTCACGCTACTTCCGCCCAGCGCCCGCCCAGCGCCCGCCCAGCGCCCGCCCAGCGCCCACCCAGCGCCCGTCCAGCGCCCGCTGATGTCGCAGGTCACGACTGACAGCCAGGCTTCTCTCAGCCAAGAGGAGCCATCAATCGACGACAGGTATGGCACATGCCAAGTGTGTGACAAGGTGTGGAGACTCAAGCGTAACGGAGATGTGCGCAAGCATGCTCACAACGGAACCGATTGTCCGGGTATGTGGCGCCCTCCCAAAGAGCGTATCAATCAAGGCCCCACTCCAGCAGTCAGGGAAAACACCTCTAACAGCTTCATTTCGACTGAGAATCTACTAGAAGCCATCAAAGCAACATCGGTTGGAACCCTGCAGCACATCCCCAAAGCTGCCCGGCCCCAGGCAGCAGCCAAACTATCCAGCCTCTTGAAAAAGGTCAATGACTTCCCCGGAACCATCCAATCATGGCGCAACCTTCTCCTGTTTGGAAACATATGCCTAGCTGTCCCTGCAAGGAGAGACAAATCACTAGCTTCCTCGGTCATTATGGCTATAAATAGTTTTCCTAGAGAGGACAACCAGGCACCCCTCCCCACCCGTGCTAAAAACACCCACCGCAGGAAAGGTATCAACAGCAGAACCGAGGCATCCAAAATCAGAGCAACAGTCAGCAAGAAATAGAAGAAGGCAACACAATAGGGGCGATCAGAGTCATCACCAGTGAAGACACAGTTGCCACCAGGGATGCCGATACAGCACAAGCCCTGAGGGAAAAACCACCACCCAGAGCTCCTCGTGACGACAGTGTTCCCCTAGTCGGTGTCACCAGAGCAGAACCCCTGTGTGTGCTCGAATCCATGGTGCACAAAGCAGCTTTATCCTTCCCACCAGGATCAGCAGGTGGGTTCACAGGACTACGACCCAACCACATCAAACAAATGCTCAACCCTGCACTGGGAGACATTGCACAGGGCCTCCTGGTGGAACTAACTAGATTCGCCAACACATGTCTAGCTGGCAACATACCAGAGACCATACGGCCTCTCTTTTTTGGCGCTACCCTCTGTGCCCTGAGGAAAAAAGATGGAGGAATCAGACCGATAGCTGTCGGCAATTCACTGCGGCGTCTCGTCGCTAAGGATGCTGCTAGAGCTGTTAGTCAGGCAGCAGCCGACATGCTGAAGCCAAAACAGCTTGGGTTTGGCATTCCCCAAGGGTGTGAGGCAGCGGCTCATGCAGCTAGAGCCTACATTGCCAACATTACGAATGAAAAAGCCCTGATAAACTGGACTTCAAAAATGCTTTCAATCTGGTTAGAAGGGATGCAGTACTCAGTGCAGTTCATCGCCTTTTTCCTTCCCTCTACCCGTTTGTAAACTCATGCTACAGCAAGAATCTAACCCTGCTTTTTGGGGAACATGAAATTGAATCACAAGAAGGTGTCCAACAAGGTGACCCCCTTGCTCCTTTTCTGTTCTGCCTAGTTATCAAGGAAGTCACCGATAACCTGTCCAGTGAGATCAACATTTGGTTTTTGGATGATGGTACTCTAGCCGGCTCCCCAGCCTCACTCTTGGACGACATAAGAATAATTCAGGAGCAAGGAGCAAGCCTAGGCCTCACCCTGAACCCTTCCAAGTGCGAAATAACCTCCACCAACCAGCACATAATAGAGCAAATAAAGGTTGTTTTGCCTGACATTCATACAACCAACCCTGAGGACAGCACACTCCTAGGTGCTCCTCTTGGAAGGAATGCCATCGACGGGGTCCTTGGTAAGAAGATCACTGACCTGAAGAGGATGAACGAGAGGATTGAAGACATCGATGCTCATGATGCACTTTACCTCATCACCAGATGCTTGTCCCTTCCCAGGCTGACCTACTTTCTAAGATGTTCGCCATCTTTCAACAATATTAAATTAGAAGAGTATGACAGCTTGCTGAAATCAACACTAGAAAAAGCCCTCAATCTTTCCCTCAGCGACTCACAGTGGAAACAGGCCTCCCTTCCTGTCAGACTCGGGGGCCTTGGCACGCGCACAGCAACACAAATTGCTGTACCAGCATTCCTGTCCTCTTCAGAGGGTCTGACAACCTGGTGAAGGAAATCCTACCTGAGCACCTAGTTCAACAGGCAGGGGTGCATGATCCCAGCTTCACAGACTGCACAACCAAATGGGTCTCTCTCGCAGGACCAGCACCCCAACCACCGCCTTCTGAAGCCCATAAGCAATCCAGCTGGGATCGCCCCATTGCCGACCAAGAAGAAGCTGCAACTTTGCTAGAAGCTGCGACGACACCACATGACACTGCCCGACTTAGAGCTGTAGCAGCTCCCCATGCAGGTGATTTCCTATTAGCAACCCCAATGTCAGCAACCGGCACCCGTCTCACACCGCAGGCCCTCCGAATTGCCGTGGCTCTCCGCCTAGCTGCCCCAATCCACACCGAATACAGGTGTATTTGCGGCGAGGCAGAGGCCGACAGATATGGACGGCATGGCCTTCTTTGCCAAAGGACCGGAGGATGGCATGCAAGACACGGCGAGGTTAATGACATTATTAAGAGAAGCCTTACCACAGCCGGTTGTCCAGCAGAGAGAGAGCCCCGTTACCTAATGTCCCGCAACTCTGATGAGCCTGTCGGTCGCCCAGACGGAATTACGGTGAACCCCTGGAAGAATGGTAGACAGTTGGTGTGGGACTACACTTGCGTTTCAACTTTAGCCAATACCTATGTTGACTTCAGTGCTACACAAGCAGGAGGAGCTGCCAATCACCGGGAAGCGGCCAAGTCACGTAAATACAGAGACCTTGAGCACCACTACAATTTTGTCCCCATTGCCTCAGAGACGCTTGGTGCCTGGGGTAAAAGTGCTGCTAGCTTTTTAAAGGAGTTGGGGTCTAAGCTAATCGAAACAACTAGAGACCCCAGAGCTGCCAGTTTTCTTTTTCAGCGCCTTAGTGTGGCAATCCAGAGAGGAAATGCTCACTGCATCCATGGTTCCTGCCCGCCATCTGAGGAGCTGGAGGAGCTATTCAACTTGTGACAAGCAGCCTTGTACCCTGTATGTAATCAATATTGTAACTTTTTTTGTGTAATGACATTTTCAAATAAAGTTAGATAAATATACACACTTAACAAAAGAATAGGGGTGGTAGGAGAAGAAAATATCAAAGTGTTCAGTGAGGATCCACAAGGTCTTCTCTGAGTACTCTTTATTTTCTTCTCCGAGGCTATGGGTCCCTACATTTGCACCAGAGGTGGTACCCCTTCTATATATATATATATATATATATATATATATATATATATATATATATATATATATATATATATATATATATATATATATATATATATATATATAAATATATATATACTAATATATAAATATACTAATATATATGGCAGCTACTGGAAGGTAGTTGTGCTTTCTGGGTTCGAGGCCCACTGGTGGGTGTTGTCCAAAGATTGTTAATCTTCACTTGTGGTTTATGCAAGTATAGGCTTATAGCATGGACACGAGTTCTCTCACATTGACAGTGGCTTGATGAAAAACGCAGAATAACCTCACACTTGTCTAGTGCCCTCGGGAAGTGGAGATATTTGAGGTGTATATATATCTCGAAGTCTCTACTTCTTTTGTAGGGTCTGATGGTGTGGTGGGTTAAAGCATACTAGTTATGGCAGCTACTGGAAGGTAGTTGTGCTTTCTGGGTTCGAGGCCCACTGGTGGGTGTTGTCCAAAGATTGTTAATCTTCACTTGTGGTATATGCAAGTATAGGCTTATAGCATGGACATGAGTTCTCTCACATTGACAGTGGCTTGATGAAAAACGCAGAATAACCTCACACTTGTCTAGTGCCCTCGGGAAGTGGAGATATTTGAGGTGTATATATATCTTGAAGTCTCTACTTCTTTTGTAGGGTCTGATGGTGTAGTGGGTTAAAGCGTACTAGTTATGGCAGCTACTGGAAGGTAGTTGTGCTTTCTGGGTTCGAGGCCCACTGGTGGGTGTTGTCCAAAGATTGTTAATCTTCACTTGTGGTTTATGCAAGTATAGGCTTATATATATATATATATATATATATATATATATATATATATATATATATATATATATATATATATATATGTCGTACCTAGTAGCCAGAACTCACTTATCAGCCTACTATGCAAGGCCCGATTTGCCTAATAAGCCAAGTTTTCCCGAATTAATATATTTTCTCTAATTTTTTTCTTATGAAATGATAAAGCTAACCATTTCATTATGTAAGAGGTCAACTGTTATTTATTGGAGATAAAGTTAACGTAGATATATGACCGAACCTAACCAACCCTACCTAACCTAATCTAACCTATCTTTATAGGTTAGGTTAGGTTAGGTAGCCGAAAAAGTTAGGTTAGGTAAGGTTAGGTAGTCTAAAAACAATTAATTCATGAAAACCTGGCTTATTAGGCAAATCGGGACTTGCATAGTAGGCTGACAAGTGCGTTCTGGCTACTAGGTACGACATACATACACGAGTTCGAATATATATATATATATATATATATATATATATATATATATATATATATATATATATATATATATATATATATATATATATATATATATATATATATTTTATTAAATATGACCGAAAAAGTAAGATTAATAATTCTAACACGAATTTTCTCAATCTTTCGTACATTATGCTTCACTGTTGGAGGTAAATCAAAAATCACTTCTCCAAAATTCATTTTTTATTTCTAGTCTGACGCGACACGGGCGCGTTTCGTAAAACTTATTACATTTTCAAAGACTTCACAAATACACAACTGATTAGAACTTGCGTTTCCCTGATTTTATATCTACATTTGAGTGAGGTGGGAAGGGTGATGTGGCATTACATTTGAGTGAGGTGGGAAGGATGATGTGGCATTAGAGGATATTAATAGGGTATTAAAAGTATCAACACAAGACAGAACACGAAACAATGGATATTTGAATAGAAGTGTTTGTAGAAAGCCTATTGGTCCATATTTCTTGATGCTTCTATATTGGAGCGGAGTCTTGAGGTGGGTAGAATATAGTTGTGCAATAATTGGCTGTTGATTGCTGGTGTTGACTTCTTGATGTGTAGTGCCTCGCAAACGTCAAGCCGCCTGCTATCGCTGTATCTATCGATGATTTCTGTGTTGTTTACTAGGATTTCTCTGGCGATGGTTTGGTTATGGGAAGAGATTATATGTTCCTTAATGGAGCCCTGTTGTTTATGCATCGTTAAACGCCTAGAAAGAGATGTTGTTGTCTTGCCTATATACTGGGTTTTTTGGAGCTTACAGTCCCCAAGTGGGCATTTGAAGGCATAGACGACGTTAGTCTCTTTTAAAGCGTTCTGTTTCGTGTCTGGAGAGTTTCTCATGAGTAGGCTGGCCGTTTTTCTGGTTTTATAGTAAATCGTCAGTTGTATCCTCTGATTTTTGTCTGTAGGGATAACGTTTCTATTAACAATATCTTTCAGGACCCTTTCCTCTGTTTTATGAGCTGTGGAAAAGAAGTTCCTGTAAAATAGTCTAATAGGGGGTATAGGTGTTGTGTTAGTTGTCTCTTCGGAGGTTGCATGGCTTTTCACTTTCCTTCTTATGATGTCTTCGATGAAACCATTGGAGAAGCCGTTATTGACTAGAACCTGCCTTACCCTACAGAGTTCTTCGTCGACTTGCTTCCATTCTGAGCTGTGGCTGAGAGCACGGTCGACGTATGCGTTAACAACACTCCTCTTGTACCTGTCAGGGCAGTCGCTGTTGGCATTTAGGCACATTCCTATGTTTGTTTCCTTTGTGTAGACTGCAGTGTGGAAACCTCCGCCCTTTTCCATGACTGTTACATCTAGAAAAGGCAGCTTCCCATCCTTTTCCGTCTCGTAAGTGAAACGCAGCACGGAACTCTGCTCAAATGCCTCCTTCAGCTCCTGCAGATGTCTGACATCAGGTACCTGTGTAAAAATGTCGTCAACATACCTGCAGTATATGGCCGGTTTCAAGTTCATGTCGACTAAGACTTTTTGCTCGATGGTACCCATGTAGAAGTTTGCAAACAGGACACCTAGGAAACCCACTTCGGCCAATCATTAGCCAGATACCCACACCCACGTACAGATTGGCAAAGCGACTCAACGGCCTGCTGACTCCTTATGTTCCTTGCGCCTTCAGCCTGAAGTCTCCAAAGGAATTTGTGGACTTACTGCGGGGCGCACGGGCCACAGGGATAAGAGCCTCGTTGGACGTAGAATCGCTGTTTACCAACGTACCTGTGGACGAGACAATCGGAATGATAGCCGACAGAGTGTATCGTGATCCAGCCTGTACCCCTCTTGACATGCCAGAAAGTATTCTGAGGAAACTACTCCAAGCTTGTACTAAAGAGGCACCCTTCTTGAGCCCGGATGGGCATATGTATAAGCAAGTAGATGGGGTCGCTATGGGTTCTCCCCTAGGTGTCCTGTTTGCAAACTTCTACATGGGTACCATCGAGCAAAAAGTCTTAGTCGACATGAACTTGAAACCGGCCATATACTGCAGGTATGTTGACGACATTTTTACACAGGTACCTGATGTCAGACATCTGCAGGAGCTGAAGGAGGCATTTGAGCAGAGTTCCGTGCTGCGTTTCACTTACGAGACGGAAAAGGATGGGAAGCTGCCTTTTCTAGATGTAACAGTCATGGAAAAGGGCGGAGGTTTCCACACTGCAGTCTACACAAAGGAAACAAACATAGGAATGTGCCTAAATGCCAACAGCGACTGCCCTGACAGGTACAAGAGGAGTGTTGTTAACGCATACGTCGACCGTGCTCTCAGCCACAGCTCAGAATGGAAGCAAGTCGACGAAGAACTCTGTAGGGTAAGGCAGGTTCTAGTCAATAACGGCTTCTCCAATGGTTTCATCGAAGACATCATAAGAAGGAAAGTGAAAAGCCATGCAACCTCCGAAGAGACAACTAACACAACACCTATACCCCCTATTAGACTATTTTACAGGAACTTCTTTTCCACAGCTCATAAAACAGAGGAAAGGGTCCTGAAAGATATTGTTAATAGAAACGTTATCCCTACAGACAAAAATCAGAGGATACAACTGACGATTTACTATAAAACCAGAAAAACGGCCAGCCTACTCATGAGAAACTCTCCAGACACGAAACAGAACGCTTTAAAAGAGACTAACGTCGTCTATGCCTTCAAATGCCCACTTGGGGACTGTAAGCTCCAAAAAACCCAGTATATAGGCAAGACAACAACATCTCTTTCTAGGCGTTTAACGATGCATAAACAACAGGGCTCCATTAAGGAACATATAATCTCTTCCCATAACCAAACCATCGCCAGAGAAATCCTAGTAAACAACACAGAAATCATCGATAGATACAGCGATAGCAGGCGGCTTGACGTTTGCGAGGCACTACACATCAAGAAGTCAACACCAGCAATCAACAGCCAATTATTGCACAACTATATTCTACCCACCTCAAGACTCCGCTCCAATATAGAAGCATCAAGAAATATGGACCAATAGGCTTTCTACAAACACTTCTATTCAAATATCCATTGTTTCGTGTTCTGTCTTGTGTTGATACTTTTAATACCCTATTAATATCCTCTAATGCCACATCATCCTTCCCACCTCACTCAAATGTAATGCCACATCACCCTTCCCACCTCACTCAAATGTAGATATAAAATCAGGGAAACGCAAGTTCTAATCAGTTGTGTATTTGTGAAGTCTTTGAAAATGTAATAAGTTTTACGAAACGCGCCCGTGTCGCGTCAGACTAGAAATAAAAAATGAATTTTGGAGAAGTGATTTTTGATTTACCTCCAACAGTGAAGCATAATGTACGAAAGATTGAGAAAATTCGTGTTAGAATTATTAATCTTACTTTTTCGGTCATATTTAATAAAATATGTCTACAGGAAAGACTGCTACCAAAATATACTAATATATATATATATATATATATATATATATATATATATATATATATATATATATATATATATATATATATATATATTCGAACTCGTGTATGTATGTCGTACCTAGTAGCCAGAACGCACTTCTCAGGCTACTATGCAAGGCCCAATTTGCCTAATAAGCCAAGTTTTCATGAATTAATTGTTTTTCGACTACCTAACCTACCTAACCTAACCTAACTTTTTCGGCTACCTAACATAACCTAACCTATAAAGATAGGTTAGGTTCGGTCATATATCTACGTTAATTTTAACTCCTATAAAAAAAAATTGACCTCATACATAATGAAATGGGTAGCTTTATCATTTCATAAGAAAAAAATTAGAGAAAATATAATCATTCAGGAAAACTTGGCTTGTTAGGCAAATCGGGAATTGCATAGTAGGCCGAGAAGTGCATTCTGGCTACTAGGTACGATATATATATATATATATATATATATATATATATATATATATATATATATATATATATATATATATATATATATATATATATATATATATATATATATATATATATATATATATATATATATATATATATATATATATATATATATATATATATATATATATATATATATATATATATATATATATATATATATATATATATATATATATATATATATATATATATATATATATATATATATATATATATATATATATATATATATATATATATATATATATATATATATATATATATATATATATATATATATATATATATATATATATATATATATATATATATATATATATATATATATATATATATATATATATATATATATATATATATATATATATATATATATATATATATATATATATATATATATATATATATATATATATATATATATATATATATATATATATATATATATATATATACACACACACATCTTCTATATTGATTATATATTTATGACTACTAGTGACATTACAATGCCAGTTATTATAACAATATTGCAATTATATATTCTTTGTTATTATATAAATTAAACTCTAAATAATAGCAGTATTACACTTGTGAGGTATTACAATACGCCTGCTAACAACCCATCTTCAACAGTCCCACCCATGAACCAACAGCCATCATCATTCCATCCAACACAGAAAACGGACAAGATTACAACTAACCACACACTACAACAAATTCAGCAAGTGGCTTGCCCCGTTTACCGTCTAACCCACAAAATGCCCTTGTAGCTATTATATTAAGCACAACATAATTGCTACAGATCCTCAAAAGTTTCATTGCAGATAATTAGATGTGCCTGTTAATTCCAGATAAACTATTCATAAGAATTCCACATTCCAAGATTTCTTCACTATTCCGTTTCATTCGGGGACCACCAAGCTAGGTATAGATTCCCAGGAGTGCCACCGTTGATAGCGTGGAAAAAGAGGTAATTGGCTCAAGGACTGCCTAGTAACGGCGAGCCTCACAGAAGAACCAAACCGAACCGAACCTAACCGAGCTAGACAAGGTACTGACAGCGTATGAAGCGGTTAAGGAGGCCACACAAACCGGACCAGACCTAACCTAGCAGGATAAGGTAATGACAGTATATGGAGCGGTTAAGGGGGACCTACAAACTGGACAAGAACTAACCTAACTAGACAAGGTAATAACAGTGTATGGAGCGGTTAAGGAGGACCCAGAAAAACAGAGGTTCTTTATATAGTGATTATTATGTCATTATAAATGTTTATATTTTACTTATTATTTTAAATGAATATATTTTTGCTAGACCGTGTCGATTCTTGCTTGGGGAACTGGGATGGGGTCCGTTGGAGGGATGGGTTGTGGGGGACTGGGATGGGGTCCGTTGGAGGGATGGGTTGTGTTGGACTAGGATGGGGACTGTTGGAGGGATGGGTTGTGGGGGACGGGTTTTGTGGGACTGGGACGGAGCCCGTTGGAAGGATGGGTTGTTGAGAATAGATAGTGAGGGACTGGGTCGGGGTCCGTTGAGGGATGGGTTTTAAGGAATGGGTTGTCGAGGACGGGTAGTTGTCGTGGTGGGGGAGTAATAGGAGTTACTCATATCAGTCCCCCCAAGTTCTAGTGTGTTTATTCAAGTTCAAAGCGGGGCAGCTAAAGAATTAATCCTCTCAAGATTCTTTTACATTACAAGTGATTCACCAAGAGGCTCACAATAGGCTCTATACAAGGAGCTTTACATGTATGGTAAGTCATGCAGTTACTAGTCTTTTGCTCCACACCTACCCAACTGGGCAGCAGCCTCACAGTCATGTTCAAAGGCTGATTCATGATTACAATTAATGTCAGTCATGAATTATGTGCATGCATAATTCATGACTAAAATTTGCTTAATATAATAGCTACAAGGGCATTTTGTGGGTGAGACGGGTAATGGGGCAAACAGTAAGCAAGTTTGAATCCTTTGCTAAGATTCCTGTCGGTATATCATTATGAATGAAATACTTACAGATTTCTTGGACTCCATATCTTGAGGTTATCTTGAGATGATTTCGGGGCTTTAGTGTCCCCGCGGCCCGGTCCTCGACCAGGCCTCCACTCCCAGGAAGCAGCCCGTGACAGCTGACTAACACCCAGGTACCTATTTACTGCTAGGTAACAGGGGCATAGGGTGAAAGAAACTCTGCCCATTTATTTCTCGCCGGCGCCTGGGATCGAACCCAGGACCACAGGATCACAAGTCCAGCGTGCTGTCCGCTCGGCCGCCCGGCTCCCTTGATGGTGTTATCTCTGAATTCCGCGAGTTTTTTCTTTCGCATTCCATTATATAATGACGCAAAGTATGCGGATAATTCTGCTGACAGAGTGTACATTTAATCTAGTCTACATCAACAGATGTTACAAACTGAGATACATGTAGCCGAGCCTAACCCTAGCAGTGGAAACATCTAGAAGGCTGCTAACCTTATAAGATGACTGATAGAGATGCGGTTCTTCCTGCATACTAGAATGATAATAGCTGGAGTAATTGGGGTGAATTTCACTTTTTTGCCTCAAGTCTGCGAGATTTGTTGATGCTCCCGGAATAATGCTGCCCTCAGGCTGCTCAAAGGTAGTCCAAGATGGTAATCAATTCCCTTCTTATTAGTAAAAACTTTCGGCTAACTCATCAGTTCTATCATGCATTCGGATATCAATAAGGAAAGGAATCGACAGGAGCCAAACTCAGAGTCCATTGATTATTTCATTATATCAGTGTTTAGCCTCAGACACAAGCACAGAAAGAGAAAGGAAATAGTGCAGAGAAAGAGAACAATAAGACTGAGAGTAAATAGCACTTATGAGTAATACTCAGAAAATTATTTTTATCAACATTTCAGATCAAAACTAATACTGATAATCTCGTCTCAAGATATTATAAGAAATTTCTTTCCTAATAATTGTGATGATTGATAAAGATTAAGCCACCCAAGAGCTGACATGGGCATGAATAGCCCGTAACTAATAATTGTGAAAGCCATCCGAACTTGTGTCCTCCAAATGTTACTTTTATTAGGATGCTCAAGTAATTATGTTAAAATAAATAAGAAGCATCATAAGATTCAAATATTTTTAATAAACCTAACACAGTTTTATCTAAAATGTACAATCACAATATAAATCTGTTTATCTCTTAATTATGTTTTCAAACGAAATATGTAGTTTGCGTAATTGCGGCCTGGACCTAAATTCACGAAGCTTCATGTATTTCTTTCAACCCATTCTTGCACTTGCTTATAGTTAATATTCGGCTGATGAGTAAGTGCATATGTGACATACTAATTTTTTGTGAATATTTGAGTTTACCTGAAAAGCTGAATAGAAAACCACAACCTAACCTATCCTGTCTTAATACGTTAAGATAAGTATTTTATTGCTTCTTAATTACCTATATTGATATTACAGTTTTATAAGAATAATAAAACTAAACTAAAATATCTAAATAAATTGTAAAGTAACTCAGGATATTGTCAGTTTTTTTTATAAAATCTCTATTGTTTAATAAAACTTAAATAGAAGAGTTAGTGCCTTGAAAAAATTGAACTTGGAATATATCACATATGTACTTATTTATAAGCATAATATTGACTATAAGCAATAAGTCACATATTGATTGTTTTGTGCGAGAATAGGTTGATTTCTTCGTAAGTAGGTTTGCTACGAAGGTTCCTAACTGCTTGCTAAGAACAAGCTAAAGGGGGATTCAGAAAAGTAAACTTTCAAAGATTTTTAAGTAGTTCACTTAGGTCTTGCTAGATATCACTAGGCTTTTAGTTTGGCGAATCAGAGAGAAGGTAACATTTTTCATCTCACAACTGTAGCCAATCACGACGCTAACATATCGGAGCTTATCCGTGACCATGCAGTACTTTGAGCTCTGAAAGGGGTACTTTCTCCCTTGACTCCATGTATGCCTAACCATCCTGTGAGATGAGAGTATTAGATAAACCTATAGCTAGTTTTTTATCTACACTGTGTAATCTTCCATATAGAATAGGGTAGCAGTACATTGCTGTGTATACCTAAGCATCTTAATACAAAAAGTCAGTAATAAAGATTTTAAATTATAGTTTGTGTTATTACAAGGTGTAATTACATTATTATTAAATCATGTGTCCATGCATCATTAAGATCTCATGATGATATGTAACAGTCATATTTCTTTTGAATCATTCATTAAATTGTGCTTTATGTTTCAATTTTTCACTTACTTGGATATACTGTACAGTACAAAAAATAGGATAAAAATAAACCAGTAATATTTCTTTCATTATATATATTTTTTTAAATAACTGCATCAATATTTTTACAGCTGACAGGATTTGTTTTACCATACAGGTGCATTATTTGTTAAAAAAAAATTTACACACAAAGTGCAACATAGCCTTCCCGGCTTGGTGCCTTCTTTTAATAATTACTTACTAATTAATAAATAAATAATAATAAAAATATTTTATTCAGGAAAAGTACACACATAGTAGATTTACAAACAAAATGTTGGATTTATAGACAGAGCTAGTACATACAGTACGTAAAGCCACTAATATGCGTAGAATTTCGGGCAAGGTGTGGGGGAAAAAACACTTAGACTAAAACTTAAAATTAATAGTAATGGGGATTAGGTATTATTGTGTTGAAAGAAGGAATACAAAAAAAAGGGGGGGGGGGACATAGCAGAAATCAGCAACTGTACATGTTGGTGAACAAACAGCATTGTTTAAAAAATAGCAAGACATGGGTTGATATTTAGGGGGTAAGGTAGGTTACATGGAGTTAATTAGGTAGGACTTGGTTTAACTCTTAAACTGGTTGAGAGAGGTACAGCCTTTGACATGATTCGGGAGGTCATTCCACATTCTGGGTCCCTTGATTTGTAGAGCACTTCTAGTATGGTTACACACAGCCAAATTGTGTAACAGGAAGAGGTCTTGGACACAAATTTCTTCCATGCTAAATGTAGAGGAATAAGCTGAGCATTCCTCAAATAAGCTGCCTCAGCTTATAAGGTAAATAAAATAAGCATTCCTCAAATAAGTAGCTGCCTCACCTCACTGCTTTACTGCTACACAGCCTTCCCAGCATGGGGCCTTCTTTTGATAATTACTTGTTCGACACCCAAGTTGCGTAACAGGAAGAGGTCTTGGACTCCTACTTCCCTCTCTCTTTTTTAATAGTTCATATAGTCATAATTATAGCTTTAAGTATTCAATGAGAAAAGTTTTTGAAGTTTTTACCCTTCTCCTTGCCTAACATCATTTGTGTAGGGGACTGGGAAGTCTCTGAAGAATCGCAAGTCTCACCCAGATTTAATTTCAAAATAAAACCTAACAAAATAAATTAAACATAGCGGGTGTACCTTAGCTATACATACCCACCTACACTTATTACTAGGTGAACTTGGCGATAGTAAATGCTCCCATCAGGCAGGGCTTATCACCTTCTCTCATATTTCATGTTCACCAGTGTTTATTTACTTAATAACTACTGGTATAATATCTTGCTATTATAAAACCTAATTCTAATACCATAAAAGACATATTTACTGCGAGTTTCAAGTAGAGAATGCATATATAACTAGCACGAAGGACTCCTCTTCACGAGATTCACCAACTAATAATCTTTTGTTTATATAAAATCGATTCTCCGTGTTGTGTAGTAGAGAATAATTGAGTTATATCCAGTTTACATAAAAATACGAGTGGTCGTGGGCAACTTTAGCCGACGGAGCAAACTTACAAAGGCAGAGGTTTTCCTTCTTAGTGTGCCTACCTGAATACCGACGTAGCCGCTACGAAGGTGCTAAGAAGGAAAAACATTTGTAAGTACCTTCGTGGATCTGGCCTCCTAGTTTCTTTGGCTCTGGGGAGAGGGACCGGTTGCCCTGTTTTCTAATATCTCGTTTTCTGTAGTGGGATCTAAGAAAATGAGTCTATGTGAGTCTAACTGGGATACATAGTTAATGTTCCCCCACCCCCAAATCAAATATAAAGTGCGATTCTTATGCTCATTTTAAATTATACTGTAGGTTTTACTGTATTTTACTGTAGGTTTATTTACCTTAGGGATTAAAGTAAGGGACTCATTAGGTAGGTAGTAGGCATCCATCAGTCTCAGGAGACTATGGAATTGCGCTCTGGTTGTCGGTCTGGAGTGGCCTCTCCAGGGCATAAAGCCAGGGTAGCTTGATACAGGGAAGATGCTGTCACCCATGCAGCAGTTTTCCCCTCTCCACTGCGCCAAAAGTCTCCAATGGAAAGGCAAATGCCAATACGATTGGTTCCAGCTCCGTCGCAGGAACTGTCAGAACGAGGTTGAAGGTAACATCAAACTGCCCTAGGGGCTCCAGCTCCAGAGCTTACCTCGAAGTTGGTAAGTGAAGACACAGGGACTCCAAACCCTGAGACCGCCGTGGTCGGGGCCGGAGAAGAACCACCCCCAGCAAGGGCAAGAAGGACCATAGCCTCCTGAAACAATGTTGTTGTATTATTGTGGTTTAGTTATTCTTAATAATTTCAACAACCTTTGCAGCGCGAGCCCCCTGGGGGTGAACGTCCGAGCCCCGCACCTGAGGGTTACAGACAGAGATTGTCACAGCCACTTTTCACCCGAGGCCAGCTTCCGTCAAGACCAAGCAGAAGGAAGAGGTATAATTATTAATTACAACAATTATTATTATAATTGTTGTAATTAATTATAATTGCAAATTATTGTATTATTATAATAAAAATATAATTAATTATTAATTATATGCTCCTCCTTCTGCTTGGTTTTGAATCAAGCCGGCCCCGGAAGATAGGGGGCTGTGACGATTTCTGTCTGGAAAACGTAGGTGCTTGGCCCGGAAGTCCACCTCCTGGGAGGTCTCGTCTGGCCCAAGCTCTGCTTCAGGAGGCTTGGCTAGTTCTTGTTCTTGCTGTGGTTGTTCTTCTCCGGCCTCGACCACGGCGGTCTCTAGGTTTGGAGTCCTTGTGCTTTCTTTTACTGTGATAACCTTGTTACTGTGATATTTAGGTCAAAGGCTTAAATGGTGGTGGGGTTCCCTCTTTTACTCCTGTTTCTTTTCCGGTTCTGCATTAGCACAGTGGTTTTAGTCTTGTTTTAATAACATTATCTTGGTGACGGATATAGATGCTCAGTACGCAATAGTGTGTCCCATTCTTCAACTGTTTTTCTAATCATTTTAGTCGCTGTGGATTTTACATCTAATGCTGCTATTCTTGTTGGATTATTGTTGAGTTCGATGCAGGGCTTCAGTTACTTCACATTCCAGTAAACAATTCAATAGTGGCGCCTCTGCATATGTTCCACAGATATGACACCTCTTAACTATTGGGTTTATTACCTCCCAGCAACACTTATACCAAGTCTGAGTCTGTGTCTGGCTACAGCAATGTCTCTGAATTTATTTTTGACAGGCTTGAAAAAGGAGTACACAGTGGCTTGTTTGTATCACATTACAGAGGAACTTTCGTCCGCTACTTAGGCTCTGTGGCGACTTTTGATAGTTGGGTGTATTTTCTTCTTGATTTCCTCCTAAATCTGTGAAGAACTTGGAGACTTGCCACTGCTCTACCAGTACAACAGGTAGAGCAGTGGCAGTTTTTGTTAGTGAGTCTGCCTTTTCATTACCATCTATGCCAATGTGACTTGGTATCCAATTTATGGTGAGCGACAGCCCTAGCTTGTATGTTTCATTTCCTAAATGTAGGATTTCTGTGATGAGTTGTGTAGTCTCTTTGCTGGCTAGATATTAATGCCTGGTGCGAAGATTTAAAGTCGGCATGAATAATGACATCATTTACATTATTCTCAATTGCATAATTTATGGCCTCATTCAGGGCATATAATTCTGTTTGCAATGTTGAGCACTCACTATTCATGCTCCAGTAAGCTTCATGGTTGGTAGTGTAAACTGCTGCCCCAGCAGAATCTCTTTCTTGATCAACTGATCCATCTGTGATAATGTGAGAGGTTGTCAGTCTTGAGATGGTTTCCATTTGTTGTTCTATGATTGCTTTGAGCCTCTGCGTGTCACATGCTGATTTTATAACTCGTAATCCTTCAATTATTATCTTTAGACTCGATTCTTCCCATTGAGGAGGCTGCCGAAAGTGTTGATATGGTCTATCATCTCCTTAGTTTTTGATGGTCCGTTTCAAGTCCACTATCTCTAGAATCTTGACCAAATTATCCGTCCATGCACTTGTTCTATATTGATGGTTTCTGGAAAGTGATCTGTGTATGCTATCTTTGATTGACAGTCTGGCAGTAGGTACAACAAGTTTTGCTGTTATTGTGGCTATTCATTGTTTGATCCTGTTTTCTAATGCTGGTAAGTAGGTTTCCATTCTTAAATTCTCTCGACGACTCCATAAAGGTGCTCCCAGCATTGCTCTGAAGGCATCATTTTGTGACACTTCCAGTTTCTCCCATTGGCTATCACTGAGGGATGTAAGAGCAGGAGAAGCATAGCCAATGAGTGACCTAACTGCTTGAACGTTGTACATTTTGAGTACTGGTAGAGATGCACCATCTCTAAAACTTGTCAGGGAGCGTAAAGCTGAGTTTCTGACTGTACAACGTAGCCGAAGCTATTCAATTTCTTGAGTTAATTTCAATTGTTTGTCAATTATGACTCCAAGATATTGAAAAGAGGTAACCCACTCAATTTCTTGTCCTTGTATTGCGAGTCTGATTTCTTGAGTTCTCATTTTAACGGCCGTTGGTTTGGTTTTATTGCTGTTTATTTCCACTGCTATGCGTTCTGCTTCCCTGCTGATGACGTCTAGGCATTTTCGTGCATGGTTCCTGGCGTCTTTGCCATTGATGATGACCACAAAGTCGTCTCCATAGTTAAGCAATTTGGCTTTTGGTAACTTGAGCTTCAGGAATTTTTCCATGATACAGTTGTAGAGGAACGGGCGTAGTATTCCTCCCTATGGAGTCCCGTTTTCCCGCCATCTTGAGGAGGATTTTTTCCTTGGAATTTGACTTTAGCTTCTCTGCTAATCAGACTTCCTTTAGTAAAGGCATGACCGCGTCCTTTGATTTCCTTATCCACCAACCAGCACAGTGTAGCTGGAGCATTGGCTATCTTGAGGTTATCTGGAGATGATTTCGGGGCTTTTTAGTGTCCCCGCGGCCTGGTCCTCGACCAGGCCTCCACCCCCAGGAAGTAGCCCATGATAGCTGACTGACACCCAGGTACCTATTTACTGCTAGGTAACAGGGGCATAGGGTGAAAAAAACTCTGCCCATTGTTTCTCGCCGGCGCCCGGGATCGAACCCGGGACCAGAGGATCATAAGCCCAGCGTGCTGTCCGCTCGGCCGACCGGCTAGCTCGAAGGCTTTTTCTAGGTCCAGAAAAATAAGGATTCCTGGTTTATTTTTTATTAGATCCTAGAAGGAGGTAATGCATTCTGGGGTTCTAACACCTTCTCTGTAAGCAAACATATTTTGGGGCATTGGATTGGCTTTTCAGTCAATTCGATTAAGAGCCATTCTCTCCTCAGTTTTGGTAAGACAGCTTGTTAACGAGATGGGTCTTGGATTTCCTGGGTCTTTAGGTTCTGGAATTTAAACAATAATTGCACTATTTCAAGAGAGTGATCGAGTTCTTGTCACCCATACTCTATTTATGAAATTCAAGAAGCTTTCTTCAATCTTTTCTCTTAGCTTGGCCAGCTTGGTGTAAGGGATTTTGTCCTCACCCGGAGGTGGGTTTTAAATTTTTTTGTAGCTCTTCTGAGTTCTTTCAGATTCAAAGGTTGGTCTAGTTAGTCAGGTAAGGCTAAAGCATCGTCTATTGTTTTCCATCATGCTGCTTGAAGTCTTAGTTGGTGAGTCAAAGTTGCTTGAGAAATTTGAGTGGAACTGGATCTTAAAGCAAATATTATTAGCAAATATATTGCTTATCTTTCTGCTTCTTGACCTGGATGAACATGATGGGGCGGAGCAGGAGGCAAATTTCCAACAGAAGGTGTGAGACAATATTAGGTGTAATAATTTTGCTGCCCTGATCTGTGCGACTGTTGTTGCCTTGTGGAGTAGTGCTCTGTTTTCTCAAGTTGTTCGAGGTCCTGTTGTTTAGACTAGAAGCAAATGATACTCTAGACTGTTGCTGATTCTTATTTTCATATATTTGGACTGGCCGAGAAGTTATCAATTGGCTTTCAACTGAGGATCTGGTAATTTGTTGTCGTGGATTTGTGGCTTCAGGTGGCTGGGTGAATCCAAAAGCCTGGATTCTTTTGACTCTTTCTGGACATCGTTTATTCCAGGCGTGATGTTTATGCACGCAGTTTGGGCATTTTGCATATATCAGTGTTGTGTAGCTCGTTGCATATACATCACCGTTCCAGGCCTCTGGTGGCGTCTTTATTATGGCCGAAGCGCTGACGTCTTTAACAGAACAAGGGCTCTGGATTGAATTGCCTTAGCCAGAATTGTCCGTAGATACCAACATTCAGAGCTGATGAAAGATTCTTTAATTAAATTAATTAATTGATGTAAGCACCTGTCTAGTTTCTACATTGTCGTGCTTGCACCTCTGCGCTCTTATGACATTGATGTATTCTAAGAAACTATTTGGATTTAGTTTAACCGGGAAATGTTGTACTGTCATTTTTGAGACTTTATCCTCTGGTTTTAGTCCAACTACTTTTTCCGTATTCCTGAGGTTGGCAATTATGTAGGGTTAGCTGTGCAGGTGTTGAGGTTGGGAGTGTCTTAAGGTTGGCCAGGTGTTGAGGTTGGGAGTGTCTTAAGGTTGGCCAGGTGTTGAGGTTGGGAGTGTCTTAAGGTTGGCCAGGTGTTGAGGTTGGGAGTGTCTTAAGGTTGGCCAGGTGTTGAGGTTGGGAGTGTCTTAAGGTTGGCCAGGTGTTGAGGTTGGGAGTGTCTTAAGGTTGGCCAGGTGTTGAGGTTGGGAGTGTCTTAAGGTTGGCCAGGTGTTGAGGTTGGGAGTGTCTTAAGGTTGGCCAGGTGTTGAGGTTGGGAGTGTCTTAAGGTTGGCCAGGTGTTGAGGTTGGGAGTGTCTTAAGGTTGGCCAGGTGTTGAGGTTGGGAGTGTCTTAAGGTTGGCCAGGTGTTGAGGTTGGGAGTGTCTTAAGGTTGGCCAGGTGTTGAGGTTGGGAGTGTCTTAAGGTTGGCCAGGTGTTGAGGTTGGGAGTGTCTTAAGGTTGGCCAGGTGTTGAGGTTGGGAGTGTCTTAAGGTTGGCCAGGTGTTGAGGTTGGGAGTGTCTTAAGGTTGGCCAGGTGTTGAGGTTGGGAGTGTCTTAAGGTTGGCCAGGTGTTGAGGTTGGGAGTGTCTTAAGGTTGGCCAGGTGTTGAGGTTGGGAGTGTCTTAAGGTTGGCCAGGTGTTGAGGTTGGGAGTGTCTTAAGGTTGGCCAGGTGTTGAGGTTGGGAGTGTCTTAAGGTTGGCCAGGTGTTGAGGTTGGGAGTGTCTTAAGGTTGGCCAGGTGTTGAGGTTGGGAGTGTCTTAAGGTTGGCCAGGTGTTGAGGTTGGGAGTGTCTTAAGGTTGGCCAGGTGTTGAGGTTGGGAGTGTCTTAAGGTTGGCCAGGTGTTGAGGTTGGGAGTGTCTTAAGGTTGGCCAGGTGTTGAGGTTGGGAGTGTCTTAAGGTTGGCCAGGTGTTGAGGTTGGGAGTGTCTTAAGGTTGGCCAGGTGTTGAGGTTGGGAGTGTCTTAAGGTTGGCCAGGTGTTGAGGTTGGGAGTGTCTTAAGGTTGGCCAGGTGTTGAGGTTGGAGTGTCTTAAGGTTGGCCAGGTGTTGAGGTTGGGAGTGTCTTAAGGTTGGCCAGGTGTTGAGGTTGGGAGTGTCTTAAGGTTGGCCAGGTGTTGAGGTTGGGAGTGTCTTAAGGTTGGCCAGGTGTTGAGGTTGGGAGTGTCTTAAGGTTGGCCAGGTGTTGAGGTTGGGAGTGTCTTAAGGTTGGCCAGGTGTTGAGGTTGGGAGTGTCTTAAGGTTGGCCAGGTGTTGAGGTTGGAGTGTCTTAAGGTTGGCCAGGTGTTGAGGTTGGGAGTGTCTTAAGGTTGGCCAGGTGTTGAGGTTGGGAGTGTCTTAAGGTTGGCCAGGTGTTAAGGTTGGGAGTGTGTTAAGGTTGGCCAGGTGTTGAGGTTGGTTGGCCAGGTGTTGAGGTTGGGAGTGTCTTAAGGTTGGCCAGGTGTTGAGGTTGGGAGTGTCTTAAGGTTGGCCAGGTGTTGAGGTTGGGAGTGTCTTAAGGTTGGCCAGGTGTTGAGGTTGGGAGTGTCTTAAGGTTGGCCAGGTGTTGAGGTTGGGAGTGTCTTAAGGTTGGCCAGGTGTTGAGGTTGGGAGTGTCTTAAGGTTGGCCAGGTGTTGAGGTTGGGAGTGTCTTAAGGTTGGCCAGGTGTTGAGGTTGGGAGTGTCTTAAGGTTGGCCAGGTGTTGAGGTTGGGAGTGTCTTAAGGTTGGCCAGGTGTTGAGGTTGGGAGTGTCTTAAGGTTGGCCAGGTGTTGAGGTTGGGAGTGTCTTAAGGTTGGCCAGGTGTTGAGGTTGGGAGTGTCTTAAGGTTGGCCAGGTGTTGAGGTTGGGAGTGTGTTAAGGTTGGCCAGGTGTTGAGGTTGGGAGTGTCTTAAGGTTGGCCAGGTGTTGAGGTTGGGAGTGTCTTAAGGTTGGCCAGGTGTTGAGGTTGGGAGTGTCTTAAGGTTGGCCAGGTGTTGAGGTTGGGAGTGTCTTAAGGTTGGCCAGGTGTTGAGGTTGGGAGTGTCTTAAGGTTGGCCAGGTGTTGAGGTTGGGAGTGTCTTAAGGTTGGCCAGGTGTTGAGGTTGGGAGTGTCTTAAGGTTGGCCAGGTGTTGAGGTTGGGAGTGTCTTAAGGTTGGCCAGGTGTTGAGGTTGGGAGTGTCTTAAGGTTGGCCAGGTGTTGAGGTTGGGAGTGTCTTAAGGTTGGCCAGGTGTTGAGGTTGGGAGTGTCTTAAGGTTGGCCAGGTGTTGAGGTTGGGAGTGTCTTAAGGTTGGCCAGGTGTTGAGGTTGGGAGTGTCTTAAGGTTGGCCAGGTGTTGAGGTTGGGAGTGTCTTAAGGTTGGCCAGGTGTTGAGGTTGGGAGTGTCTTAAGGTTGGCCAGGTGTTGAGGTTGGGAGTGTCTTAAGGTTGGCCAGGTGTTGAGGTTGGGAGTGTCTTAAGGTTGGCCAGGTGTTGAGGTTGGGAGTGTCTTAAGGTTGGCCAGGTGTTGAGGTTGGGAGTGTCTTAAGGTTGGCCAGGTGTTGAGGTTGGGAGTGTCTTAAGGTTGGCCAGGTGTTGAGGTTGGGAGTGTCTTAAGGTTGGCCAGGTGTTGAGGTTGGGAGTGTCTTAAGGTTGGCCAGGTGTTGAGGTTGGGAGTGTCTTAAGGTTGGCCAGGTGTTGAGGTTGGGAGTGTCTTAAGGTTGGCCAGGTGTTGAGGTTGGGAGTGTCTTAAGGTTGGCCAGGTGTTGAGGTTGGGAGTGTCTTAAGGTTGGCCAGGTGTTGAGGTTGGGAGTGTCTTAAGGTTGGCCAGGTGTTGAGGTTGGGAGTGTCTTAAGGTTGGCCAGGTGTTGAGGTTGGGAGTGTCTTAAGGTTGGCCAGGTGTTGAGGTTGGGAGTGTCTTAAGGTTGGCCAGGTGTTGAGGTTGGGAGTGTCTTAAGGTTGGCCAGGTGTTGAGGTTGGGAGTGTCTTAAGGTTGGCCAGGTGTTGAGGTTGGGAGTGTCTTAAGGTTGGCCAGGTGTTGAGGTTGGGAGTGTCTTAAGGTTGGCCAGGTGTTGAGGTTGGGAGTGTCTTAAGGTTGGCCAGGTGTTGAGGTTGGGAGTGTCTTAAGGTTGGCCAGGTGTTGAGGTTGGGAGTGTCTTAAGGTTGGCCAGGTGTTGAGGTTGGGAGTGTCTTAAGGTTGGCCAGGTGTTGAGGTTGGGAGTGTCTTAAGGTTGGCCAGGTGTTGAGGTTGGGAGTGTCTTAAGGTTGGCCAGGTGTTGAGGTTGGGAGTGTCTTAAGGTTGGCCAGGTGTTGAGGTTGGGAGTGTCTTAAGGTTGGCCAGGTGTTGAGGTTGGGAGTGTCTTAAGGTTGGCCAGGTGTTGAGGTTGGGAGTGTCTTAAGGTTGGCCAGGTGTTGAGGTTGGGAGTGTCTTAAGGTTGGCCAGGTGTTGAGGTTGGGAGTGTCTTAAGGTTGGCCAGGTGTTGAGGTTGGGAGTGTCTTAAGGTTGGCCAGGTGTTGAGGTTGGGAGTGTCTTAAGGTTGGCCAGGTGTTGAGGTTGGGAGTGTCTTAAGGTTGGCCAGGTGTTGAGGTTGGGAGTGTCTTAAGGTTGGCCAGGTGTTGAGGTTGGGAGTGTCTTAAGGTGGCCAGGTGTTGAGGTTGGGAGTGTCTTAAGGTTGGCCAGGTGTTGAGGTTGGGAGTGTCTTAAGGTTGGCCAGGTGTTGAGGTTGGGAGTGTCTTAAGGTTGGCCAGGTGTTGAGGTTGGGAGTGTCTTAAGGTGGCCAGGTGTTGAGGTTGGGAGTGTCTTAAGGTTGGCCAGGTGTTGAGGTTGGGAGTGTCTTAAGGTTGGCCAGGTGTTGAGGTTGGGAGTGTCTTAAGGTTGGCCAGGTGTTGAGGTTGGGAGTGTCTTAAGGTTGGCCAGGTGTTGAGGTTGGGAGTGTCTTAAGGGTTGGCCAGGTGTTGAGGTTGGGAGTGTCTTAAGGTTGGCCAGGTGTTGAGGTTGGGAGTGGTCTTAAGGTTGGCCAGGTGTTGAGGTTGGGAGTGTGTTAAGGTTGGCCAGGTGTTGAGGTTGGGAGTGTCTTAAAGTTGGCCAGGTGTTGAGGTTGGGAGTGTGTTAAGGTTGGCCAGGTGTTGAGGTTGGGAGTGTGTTAAGGTTGGCCAGGTGTTGAGGTTGGGAGTGTGTTAAGGTTATTCAGGTGTTGAGGTTGGGAGTGTCTTAAGGTTATTCAGGTGTTGAGGTTGGGAGTGTCTTAAGGTTGGCCAGGTGTTAAGGTAGAGAGTGTGTTAAGGTTTTGCAGGTGTTAAGGTTGGGAGTGTGTTAAGGTTTTGCAGGTGTTAAGGTTGGGAGTGTGTTAAGGTTGGCCAGGTGTTGAGGTTGGGAGTGTGCTAAGGTTGGCCAGGTGTTGAGGTTGGGAGTGTGTTAAGGTTATTCAGGTGTTGAGGTTGGGAGTGTCTTAAGGTTATTCAGGTGTTGAGGTTGGGAGTGTCTTAAGGTTGGCCAGGTGTTGAGGTTGGGAGTGTGTTAAGGTTTTGCAGGTGTTAAGGTTGGGAGTGTGTTAAGGTTGCGCGGGTGTTGAAGTAGGGTCTGTACCCATCTATTTGTACTCACCTATTTGTGCTTGCGAGGGTTGAGCTCTGGCTCT
Source organism: Procambarus clarkii (assembly GCF_040958095.1). NCBI lineage: Eukaryota > Metazoa > Arthropoda > Malacostraca > Decapoda > Cambaridae > Procambarus > Procambarus clarkii. The sequence continues at coordinate 33,802,479 of NC_091199.1, forward strand.
TTGGTCCCACCTCCCAACTGTCAATCAACTGGTGTACAGGTTCCTGAGCCTATTGGGCTCTATCATATCTACACTTGAAACTGTGTAAGGAGTCTGCCTCCACCACATCACTTCCCAATCCAATCCATTTGTCAACCACTCTGACACTAAAAACGTTCTTTCTAATATCTCTGTGGCTCACTTGGGCACTCAATATCCACCTGTGTCCCCTAGTGCGTGTGCCCCTTGTGTTAAATAGCATATCCTTATCAACCCTATCAATTCCTTTGAGATTCTTGTATGTGGTGATCATGTCCCCCCTAACTCTTCTGTCTTCCAGCGACATGAGGTTTAGTTCCCGTAGTCTCTCCTCGTAGCTCATTCCTCTCAGCTCGGGTACTACTCTGGTGGCAAACCTTTGAACCTTTTCCAGTTTAGTCTTATGTTTGACTAGTTATGGACTCCATATCAGAGCTGCATACTCCAGGACTAGTCTGACATATGTGGTATACAAAGTTCTGAATGTTTCCTTCACAAGTTTCTAAATGCGGTTCTTATGTTGGCCAACCAGGCATATGCCGCTGATGTTATGCTCTTGATATTGGCTTCAGGGGACAGGTCTGCCGTGATATATGCTACGAACCTGTTATCTCATTTAAATGAATAACTGATTCGTAACGTTTATTAGAGTAGTAAGTAGTATATATATTATATTTTAGAGGAAATAATGATAGTAGTGTGATTATTTTAACTATTATTGTTGTTTTGTGAGAGTATTATTATGTGTCTTGGATGATTAGCGTATTCATGTTGGATATGTGAGGGAGCGCACGAGCGCCAGGCAAGGAGTCAAGTGGTACTTTTGAGGTCACGCTAGGCTTGACCGAATGCTGTGGGATTAAGATACCAACCTTGTCGTTGAGTGAGGGGTATGAGTATGTTGTTGGCTGTTCCTTGACCCCCAAGCTGTGTTTGTGCGAGTGGGAGTCATCAGTATAATGTATGGATGATTTGCCGGCTTGCTAAATATGTTTTTGCATTCTGTGTATTAACTAGTATTAGTGATTTACCAGTTACTAAGGGGAAGAGTGTAAGTCATCTCCCCACATGTTGTACATGCGGTCTGCTGCCAAGTTTGGGCATGTTAGTTCCTGTACTTTTGTATATGTCAGTATTTCAGTTGTAGGCTTACATTATGGAATCTATGTTACTTATACCTTTCACCTTTGAGGGTAAATTAAGTTAGTAGTCGTGTGTAACAGTCATGCTACACTCAGTCTTGTGTCCAGGTGGCAGCAGTCAGAGCCAGGGGAGGCCTACCACCTCAAGTCTGTGTGGAGCCCTAGAGTTAGATACTATGTTGTTAATTAGTACTACTTCATTTACTTAGATGTTGGGCCAGTAATAATCAGCTGATTTTGCTTTACCGTTTCTAAGTAAATGAAGGTTAGCCTTGCAAAGATAGCTTACCAAGGAATAAATTAGGCCTAGGGCGTTCGAACACATTTGTCTGAATGCAGGCTGCAGGCAGGCAGCTGCGTGAGTGTTTTGAGCCAGATGTGACGCTGGAGCTGTTGATGGGAGACGAGGACTGGTGATTCTCAGGGCATGGCACATTAAGGTTAAGTAGGGTTACGGTCTTTTTGTTAGCAGAACATTAGTGAATTTTTGCCATTCCTTTAAGCATTTCCCGGCTGAGTGGGAATTTTCATTAATTGTATTTTGCTTAGAGAGCCAAGTGCACGAGCTTATTTTATTATAATATGTAGTCTGGAAGAATTATACTGGAGAAATTTAGTCACGAGTTTTTTCTACCCCCGTTTCCGTGCCACAGTATAGAGTTTGGGATTTTTTCATTTGGGTGACTAACTATTCTCGAGCCTTAATCGAACCAGGTCATAACGATATCGAGCCGGTTGGCCGAGCAGACAGCACGCTGGACTTGTGATCCTGTGGTCCTGGGTTCGATCCCAGGCGCCGGCGAGAAACAATGGGCAGAGTTTCTTTCACCCTATGCCCCTGTTACCTAGCAGTAAAATAGGTACCTGGGTGTTAGTCAGCTGTCACGGGCTGCTTCCTGGGGGTGGAGGCCTGGTCAAGGACCGGGCCGCGGGGACACTTAAAAGCCCCGAAATCATCTCAAGATAAGAACCCCCAAGTCTTTCTCTCTGACTCTTGAAGAATTTCATCTCCCAAATGATACCTTGTTTCTGGCCTCCTGCTCCCTACACCAATCTTCATTACATTACATTTGCTTGGGTTAAACTCTAACAGCCATTTGTTCAACGATTCCTTCAGTTTGTCTAGGTCTTCTTGAAGCCTCAAATAGTCCTCCTCTGTCTTAATCTTTCTCATAATTTTGGCATCGTAATCAGCAAACATTGAGAGGAATGGGTTTATACCTTCCAGGAGATCATTTACGAATATCAGAAACGGGATAGGACCGAGCCCTGTGGGACTCCACTGGTGACTTCACGCCAATCGGAGGTCTCACCCCTCACTGTAACTCTCTGCTTCCTATTGTTTAGGTACTCCCTTATCCACTGGAGCACCTTACCATGCACTCCTGCCTGTCTCTCCAGCTCCTTACCTCTCCAGGCAGGGAGCGAGTTAAGGTTGTGTAGGTCTTAAAGTTGTGCAGGTGTTCAGATTAGGAGTGTGTTCAGGTTGTGCAGGTGTTGAGTTCGGGAGTGTGTAAAGGTTGGGCAGGTGTTCAGGTTGGGAGTATGTTAAGGATTTTCAGGTGTTAAGGTTGTGCAGGTGTTGAGGAAGGGAGCGTGTTAAGGTTGTTTATGTGTTAAAGTAAGGAGTGTGTACCATACGTAAATATGGTTTGCATATGTTAAAATTGTGCATGTGTTCAGATTAGGAGCGTATGAAGGATGTGCAGGTGTTGGGGTAGGTAGTATGTTAAGGATTTGCAGGTGTTAAGGTTGTGCAGGTGTTGAGTTTGGGAGTGTGTTAAGGTTGTGCAGGTGTTGAGTTTGGGAGTGGAGTGTGTTAAGGCCTAAAGTGTGTTAAGAGTGTGTTAAGGCCTAGAGTGTTAAGAGTGTGTTGAAGTAGGGATTGTTTTACAATCACTTCTACAAGCTCGGCTCGTGTGTAGGGCAGCTGGGGGAGGAGGTGCTGGAGCTGTTGACCATGGTCACTGGTGTGTAGGGCAGCTGGGGGAGGAGGTGCTGGTGCTGTTGACCATGGTCACTGGTGTGTAGGGCAGCTAGGGTGGTGCTGGTGCTGTTGACCATGGTCACTGGTGTGTAGGGCAGCTAGGGAGGAGGTGCTGGTGGTGTTGACCATGGTCACTGGTGTGTAGGGCCGCTAGGGAGGAGGAGCTGGTGCTGTTGACCATGGTCACTGGTGTGTAGGGCAGCTAGGGTGGAGGTGCTGGTGCTGTTGACCATGGTCACTGGTGTGTAGGGCAGCTAGGGAGGAGGTGCTGGAGCTGTTGACCATGGTCACTGGTGTGTAGGGCAGCTAGGGAGGAGGTGCTGGAGCTGTTGACCACGGTCACTGGTGTGTAGGGCAGCTAGGGAGGAGGTGCTGGAGCTGTTGACCATGGTCACTGGTGTGTAGGGCAGCTAGGGAGGAGGTGCTGGTGCTGTTGACCATGGTCACTGGTGTGTAGGGCAGCTGGGGAGGAGGTGCTGGAGCTGTTGACCACGGTCACTGGTGTGTAGGGCAGCTGGGGGAGGAGGTGCTGGTGGTGTTGACCATGGTCACTGGTGTGTAGGGCAGCTAGGGAGGTGCTGGTGGTGTTGACCATGGTCACTGGTGTGTAGGGCAGCTAGGGAGGAGGTGCTGGTGCTGTTGACCATGGTCACTGGTGTGTAGGGCAGCTAGGGTGGAGGTGCTGGTGCTGTTGACCATGGTCACTGGTGTGTAGGGCAGCTAGGGAGGTGGTGCTGGTGCTGTTGACCATGGTCACTGGTGTGTAGGGCAGCTAGGGAGGAGGTGCTGGTGCTGTTGACCATGGTCACTGGTGTGTAGGGCAGCTAGGGAGGAGGTGCTGGTGCTGTTGACCATGGTCACTGGTGTGTAGGGCAGCTAGGGAGGAGGTGCTGGTGGTGTTGACCATGGTCACTGGTGTGTAGGGCAGCTAGGGAGGAGGTGCTGGAGCTGTTGACCATGGTCACTGGTGTGTAGGGCAGCTAGGGTGGTGCTGGAGCTGTTGACCATGGTCACTGGTGTGTAGGGCAGCTAGGGTGGAGGTGCTGGTGGTGTTGACCATGGTCACTGGTGTGTAGGGCAGCTGGGGTGGTGCTGGTGGTGTTGACCATGGTCACTGGTGTGTAGGGCAGCTAGGGAGGTGGTGCTGGAGCTGTTGACCATGGTCACTGGTGTGTAGGGCAGCTAGGGTGGTGCTGGTGGTGTTGACCATGGTCACTGGTGTGTAGGGCAGCTAGGGAGGAGGTGCTGGTGGTGTTGACCATGGTCACTGGTGTGTAGGGCAGCTAGGGTGGAGGTGCTGGTGCTGTTGACCATGGTCACTGGTGTGTAGGGCAGCTAGGGAGGTGGTGTTGACCATGGTCACTGGTGTGTAGGGCAGCTAGGGTGGAGGTGCTGGTGGTGTTGACCATGGTCACTGGTGTGTAGGGCAGCTAGGGTGGAGGTGCTGGTGCTGTTGACCATGGTCACTGGTGTGTAGGGCAGCTAGGGAGGAGGTGCTGGTGCTGTTGACCATGGTCACTGGTGTGTAAGGCAGCTAGGGAGGTGGTGCTGGTGCTGTTGACCATGGTCACTGGTGTGTAGGGCAGCTAGGGAGGAGGTGCTGGTGCTGTTGACCATGGTCACTGGTGTGTAGGGCAGCTAGGGAGGAGGTGCTGGAGCTGTTGACCATGGTCACTGGTGTGTAGGGCAGCTAGGGAGGAGGTGCTGGTGGTGTTGACCACGGTCACTGGTGTGTAGGGCAGCTAGGGTGGAGGTGCTGGTGCTGTTGACCATGGTCACTGGTGTGTAGGGCAGCTAGGGTGGAGGTGCTGGTGCTGTTGACCATGGTCACTGGTGTGTAGGGCAGCTAGGGAGGAGGTGCTGGTGCTGTTGACCATGGTCACTGGTGTGTAGGGCAGCTAGGGAGGAGGTGCTGGTGGTGTTGACCATGGTCACTGGTGTGTAGGGCAGCTAGGGAGGAGGTGCTGGAGCTGTTGACCATGGTCACTGGTGTGTAGGGCAGCTAGGGAGGAGGTGCTGGTGGTGTTGACCACGGTCACTGGTGTGTAGGGCAGCTAGGGTGGAGGTGCTGGTGCTGTTGACCATGGTCACTGGTGTGTAGGGCAGCTAGGGTGGAGGTGCTGGTGCTGTTGACCATGGTCACTGGTGTGTAGGGCAGCTAGGGAGGAGGTGCTGGTGCTGTTGACCATGGTCACTGGTGTGTAGGGCAGCTAGGGAGGAGGTGCTGGTGGTGTTGACCATGGTCACTGGTGTGTAGGGCAGCTAGGGAGGAGGTGCTGGACCTGTTGACCATGGTCACTGGTGTGTAGGGCAGCTAGGGAGGAGGTGCTGGTGGTGTTGACCATGATCACTGGTGTGTAGGGCCGCTAGGGAGGAGGAGCTGGTGGTGTTGACCATGGTCACTGGTGTGTAGGGCAGCTAGGGTGGTGCTGGTGGTGTTGACCATGGTCACTGATGTGTAGGGCAGCTAGGGTGGTGCTGGTGCTGGAGCTGTTGACCATGGTCACTGGTGTGTAGGGCAGCTAGGGAGGAGGTGCTGGTGCTGTTGACCATGGTCACTGGTGTGTAGGGCAGCTAGGGAGGTGGTGCTGGAGCTGTTGACCATGGTCACTGGTGTGTAGGGCAGCTAGGGAGGAGGTGCTGGTGGTGTTGACCATGGTCACTGGTGTGTAGGGCAGCTAGGGAGGAGGTGCTGGTGCTGTTGACCATGGTCACTGGTGTGTAGGTGTTATGATCTCAGGCAGCCGAAAACGAGTTTCCCCTTTGAGAATTATTCTATCAGGCCTGACCTGACTAGGAGGTCGGAGTTATACTGACATGAAGATCCGTACGTAAAATAATTGGGTAAATTTTACAGAGAGTTTAAGAATATGGGCAGTGAATAATAAAATAGATAAATGACTGGTTATGAGATGTGGATAATTTGCTGGAGGCGTGAGGCTCGCTTCTGGTGGGCTCTGACCGCACTTGAGTACCAGACATCGTCAGGGGAAGGTGCGCTCCATTTGAGCTCCCGTTGGAGATGATCCCCTGTTGGATATACATTCAAGAGAAAGGAAGGGTGCAGACGTTCCAGCTGTGGAATCGAGCTGGGAATGTGAGGTCTCAAGTCCTGGACGACAAAGAGAGATTGTTAAGCCGCCCAGAGACATTATCGTGGGCTGTGGGAGCGCCCTGAGCAGACTCGGTCAGAGGGAGAGCACCCTCGACTAGACAATCTGTGGTAAATACAATTTTAAGCCAGTTTATAGTGATTACTTGTAGTTGGTTGTGTGCCCAGCGACAGTAGCGAATGTTTATTGATAAGTTAGACATGTTTTGGTAAGGCAGAAGGCCTAAAACAAGAGTGAAGATGGAGGAACGTCCTGGAGGACGCAGTGACGTCCGTCTCCTCTGAGCGCTGGCAGATGACTGAGGGAGCCCAGCTCCTGGCAGGTAGCTGCCTCGAGGACCGCCGAGCAAGGCAGAGCATGGACCAGCCCAAACGGGGAAGTCCGCTCTCATAGTATGTAGCGAGCAGATAGATGTTGGATGCAAACATATTGTGTGGATTATTTCGTCTTTGTGTTTATAAGGAAACGTTTTATTGGCGTGTCAATGGGTTGCAGGTTTGTCTTTGGAAGAAGTTGCTGAGAACTTCGAAGCCAGCACAGAGGGAGTAGTTGATGAGACTCCAAGGTAGTGGAAAGCACTGAGCTCTGTGGGAGAGCAGCCATACAGTGAGGAAGAGAACCTCAAGCTGTGAGAAGAGGAGTAGTGGAATGAAGTTTCACAAGTTTTTGTGATACCAGTGTTGAAGCACCATTGTTGATCAAGGAAGACTTCATGTTGTAGTAGCCAGGAGAGCTGTGGAGGACCCTAGTAGAAGTGTTGAAGCGCCATAGTTGCTCAAGGAAGACTTCATGGTGTAGCAGCCTGGAAGAGCTGCGAAGGATCCTGGTAGATAAGCCCGGAAGAACCTGAAGATGTCAGGGTAGTGAGCTTCCAGATGTGGATGGGAAGTTCTAGTTGATTACTTGTAGGGAGTTGGTAGAGTGTTTGGTTGTCATTAGCGTGCAAGACGCAGTGAAAGGTGAGTGATTGTTTGCCATTTTTGTGCCAAGGAGTACTTATACTGAAATATAGGGTTACAGTCGTAAGTCGGATTACCTACAGAGACATACATATGTGTTCTAGTACATATAGGTTGATCGATTGATCATTGTTGTATATCAGGGAACATTTATACTAACATTTATGTTATTGCATTGTTACGCTGATTTTCCTTGCACATGTTTACAGATATATATTCTCTTGCTGATAGTGCAACATTGTGTTATAAGACTTGACCTACTTGAGGAGGTTGCTAGCACTAGGTGGTGAATCAGGAGATAGGATGCCACTTGATAAGCAGATGATAGAGTTCTGATGGTGTTGGAGTGCAACCTGACTGAAATAGTATAGAGTGTAGGATTCATTATTATTATTATTATTATATGTGTGTATGTACTGTGTATGTGCTCTGTCCAGTAAATGTATTTAAATTTGCTGGAGTTTGCTCTTGTCCTAGTGAGGCTTCCCAGGAAGTAGGAAAGAAGGAGAGAGAGAGAAACAACCAAGAACCACCACTGTGGACAGGGTAGAATGTAATACTAATAAGTCAAAGGGGATTGAGGAGATCATATCACATAAGGAGAGAGTGGGGAGTCACAGCGGCTCGAGTGCGTGTGTGCACGTGACAACGAGGCTAAGTATTGGAGCCGCATCCCCTAAACGTGTGACGTTGAGCCCCTCTCCAAGAGCCAGAAGTGCCCAGGGTGATCTCTTGGTAAAGTATAAGCACTCTACCGAGTTTTGGGTTCGGTTGTCCGTAGAGAAGGATCAACGACAACACCACCCAACCCATAATAATAAATTGGGGGCCTGTCTGGGAGAGTGAACTGACACACCCACACCCTGTCCAGGAGTGGATTGGTACACCCCTTGTTGAAATAGATTAACTGTGTGACCGCAGGTGTATATTCTCTCTCTTGGGAAGACTCACTGGACAAGATGGATAAGGTGCAGGCATTTGTGGAGTCAGGCAAGCCTGAGGACTTGGAAGGTTACACCAGGGATCAGTTAAAACAAATAACAGAACAATGTGGCATTAGGTTGAAAGCATCTAAAATAGCTGGGATGAAGGATGAGATCCTGAGGCAGTTAAGAGCAAAGAGTGAAGCGGCAGAACAAGGAGCCCAGAAAGAAGCTGAAAGTGGAAAGGAGGATGATGGGCAGGATGAAGTGAGATCCCAAGGATCGAGTAGGAGCAGTAAGAGTAGCCGCAGTAGCAGGAACAGGAGTCTGGAAAGGTTCCAGTTAGAGCTCCAGATGCAGCAACAACGAAAGGACAAGGAGAGCCAGTTCCAGTTGGAAAAGATGAAATTAGAACTTGTTACGGCGATAATAAGACACAATCGGGTTCTTTTCTGATGGTATTAGTTTTTGGGTATCCGGCCCCAAGTTAGTAGAGGCTTTCAAGGGGTGAGCTCCGTAATGCAAGTAAAATATACAGGGGAGGTACATTAAATACACAAAATTATCACTTTTCTTTATATATATTTTTTTCCCACCACCATATACAAATTAAAAGTCACAAACGGGAACTATTACTACACAATATATCTCTTCGTCTCCCTCTGAAGATGCTGAACACTTGGCGACGCTTACTCTGTGTAGTCGTGCCTGGTTTCCTATTCCGTGGCCCAGAACCCACGATGAATCTACCCTGGCCACAGACCAGCCAAATCAGAATCCCACTGGGTGCCCCGTCGTGAAGGCCCACAACCACAGTCCAACCTGTAGCTGGCAGGTACCAATCAGCCTCGCTGTTAGGCCATTTCACGACGAATACTAGGGTTGCGAGCCCTAGGCAGGAGCCTCGTGTTACTCACAAGTTACTCTCCTCGGTCGGCACCGCAGTGGGTTGTCTCTTCCACCAGCCAACCCTGGGTACGGCGAATCCCGTCACTGCCACTCCTCAGGCAGACAATTGAACACTCAGCAGTGCTCGTCCGGGGGCGGCTCACAGCTTCTACAAAGCAGACTGGTGAAGAGACCTTGGCTGCCTTGGGTAGACTGATTCATCGTACATCACAGCCGTTCTAGGTTGACTCTGTGAAAGCAGACACGTCATCAGTACTGGGACACTACATGGGAACCACTAGGAAACATCACTTACTAGCTTAGACACAAACGTCCACCTTTTCGCTCCATAGATGGCAGTCACTGTCTAAGCGCCACCTCACCAGAGGTCAGCAGCGGCTACTTCACGAGCTGACTAGGACAGGAATCCAGCACCTATTGCCGGCATATCCCGTCATCACTAGATGGCGTTGTCCATGTTGTGGGGGTTTTCGGGAGCGGACTCACAGATGGCGTTGTCGTCACTGCTCCGTGTTCCGACGGTAGACTTGGGTTCGTAACAAAACTCCAGATGAAAAATGAAGCCGAGAAGGAAAATGAGAAAACCAGACTGGAAGTAGAAAAAGAGAAACCCAGACTGGAGGTAGAAAAAGAGAGAGCAAGACTAGAGGTCGAGAAAGAAAAAGCCCAAGTCGAAAAAGAAAAAGCCCAGGTCGAAAAAGACAAAGAGAGAACAAAACAAATACAGATAGAAGCGAATAGAACCTTGGCTGAACAAAGGATCGAACATGGGTTGCCAGAGAGCACCACCCAGGTATCACACCCACCAGATAATAAGGTTAGGGAAAAGGACATTCCCCTGTTTGTGCCCGAAGAGGCAGAGAGCTTCTTCGAGCATTTTGAAAAAGTAGCCAGTATCAAAGAGTGGCCACAGGAGGAATAGGCCCAACTGGTCCAGTTAAGATTGACCGGTGCAGCCAGGGAGGCATACACCCAATTGTGACTGGAAGAGTGCCAGGATTATGCCACAGTAAAGAGCAGCATACTGCGCTCGTTTCAACTAACCCCAGAAGCTTATAGGAAGCGCTTCAGAGAGATGGTGAAAGTTGGAGCATGTACTTTTGCTGAGACAGCAAGGGATCTTGAAAGACGATTCCAGAAATGGATTGAGGCTGCCGGAGTTAGATCTTACGCTGACCTGAAGGAATTGATGGTCATGGAAAAGTTCTTAGAAATGATGCATCCTGAAACAAAGTTCAAGATCCAAGAAGCGGGGGTAAAGGAGGTGAAAGATGCCGCAGATAAAGCAGATATGATTACTGAAGCATACAGGAGCTTGAGGGAGAACAGAGTGAGAAGCGAGGCGAGACGCAGCAATAGCAGACCCGGTGGAGTCTGGGGAGGAAAAGGTTTTGGGGGACAGACGAGCAGACCTGCTAATTTTAAGCCCCAGGAAGGAAAGTTGCTGAGTCTGCCTGCTGGAGGTAAGCAGGAAAATAAAAATGTGCAGAGGAGACAAGAGTCCAGTGATGCTCCACAGAGTACGAGTAGTACGCCTGGCCTGAGGAACTCCAATACGAGTGGGCAGAGTCAGGGCCACTCGGGGGCGTATAGGAGAAATTTATCCCAAGTGAGATGCTACAAATGCAACAGATCGGGTCACATGATGCGCGATTGTCGGCAGGGCAGGAGAGTCGTGACCCTGACCACGTGTGATCCCCGGAAGAAGTACGTTGATGCACAACAAGACAAACCACAGAGGGTAGATTTGATGAACGAGCGGTATAGGCTGTTCATTAGTAAAGGTTGGGTCAGCATAGAGGGTCAACCCGAGGTGGAGGTTAGTATCCTCAGGGATACTGGAGCCAATCAGAGTTTGATTCTGAGGCCTAATCGGAAACGATCGACTGTTAGCTGGCAATAGGAGGGTCAAGGTACATGGAATGTTGTCTAAGAGTGACATACCCATGTGTGCTGTCCAGTTGAAGTTAGATTATTTGTCGGCAGAGGTGATGTTGGGAGTGTGCCCCAGCATACCTGTTCCAGGAGTTCAAGTGATACTGGGGAACGACTTGTGTGGGTCCAAGGTGTTGCCAGAGCTGATAGTAAAAGCTGTGCCGGAGGAGTACCGGAAGGACCACAGTACAAGTGGAACACCGGACAAGGTAGATCTAGCCAGCATCCTCGAAGATGAAACAGAGGACAATCAAGTCATTGTATACCCGGCCTGTGTAGTGACAGAGTCAAAAGTAGCCACCGAGATCGACACTGAAGATGATATGGCAGTGTCGACTCCACTAAGGGAGGAGGTCAACATGGGCATTTCTGGGCTGTTCGGTGAAGATCCAGCTCAGAAGAATGAGGATTCGAGGAGACAGGAAGTGAAGATGACCCTACCTAAAAGGTTCAGCGTGAACCGAGCGGACCTGATTAGGGCTCAAAAAGAGGAGTCTGTAGATCTAATCAGGGAGGCAAAAGAGGGGAAACTCATGTCCGGAGTCCCCCCGTGTATTACTACTTGGACGATGACGTACTAATGAGGAAGTGGCGATCGGACAAAGCCGGCACAGATAAGGTATGGTTGGAGAAGCACCAAGTGTTAGTGCCGAAGGAGTTTAGGGCGGCAGTGTTAAAACTAGCCCACTCTGTAGATATGGCAGGGCACTTAGGGGTGAAGAAGACCTTAAATAAGGTGCAGGAGCACTTCTACTGGCCGAACGTGAGGAAGGATGTAAGGAAATATTGTTGGACATGTTTGGCATGCCAATGAGTGGGTAAGCCGGCTCCGGGTATACCGAAGGCACATTTAAAGCCCATACCGGCATTTGGCGAGCCTTTTGAGAGAGTCTTGAAGACTGTGTAGGTCCGTTGCGAAGGACCAGAAGAGGCCACGAGTATTTACTGACCATAATGTGCACAGTCACCCGTTTCCCCGAAGCGATCCCCCTGAGAAGAGTGACGTCGAGAGCTGTTCGGGATAGACTACAGAACTACATTGCGTGGCTAGGCATGCCCAAGGTTATCCAGACGGACCAGGGGAGTGTCTTCCAGTCGAAGTTGTTTAGGGAAACTGTGATAGGATGGATGGTAGAGCAAGTGCGCTCGTCACCAAATCACCCTCAGTCGCATGGAGCATTGGAACGTTTTCATGGAACGCTAAAGAGCTTGTTGAGGATATACTGTGCTGAGGAAGGGAGTAGTTGGGACGAGGCATTACCATCCGTGTTGTTCGCCATCAGGGATGCGGTAGTAGAATCACTCGGATTCACCCCATTTCAACTGGTGTACGGACACTCCGTGAGGAGCCCAGTGGGTGCGCTGAAGGAGCAGCTCACCATGGATAGGCCTAAGGTGGACGTGGGACAATATGTGAAAACTTTTAGAGAGCGACTCTCTAGGGCCAGAGATTTGGCCAAAGAAAATTTGAGAACGTTCAGGCAGAGATGGTAAGGTACCACGACAGGAAGGCGAAGGGCAGGAGATTTCAAGAAGGAGATCAGGTGTTAGTCCTACTGCCGGTGAAAGGAAGTATATACGAGTCGAGATTTTGTGGACCATATACCATCCAAAAGGCGCTAGGGGATGTGAATTATGTAATACACATGCCCGATCGTCCGAGGAAGTCACAGGTTTGCCACATGAACATGATAAAGAAGTACTATGACAGAAATAAGCCTCTAGGCGAAGAGCAGATGAAAACCCCATTGCAGGCGACTGTGCTTTGTGTGGGAGACGGCAAAGGAATAGAAGAGGAGAACTGTAAGTTAGAGAGGGCCGATGGCGCGAAGATATCGAATACGGAAAGCCTAGCCAAGATAGGTGAGCGTCAGGGTCATTTGGAGGATGACCAACGCCAAGAACTAGTGAAGATCCTCCAGAGGAATAAGTCGTTATTTACGGACGTGCCCAGAAGACACTGTGGAACGGTGCACGAAGCAAATGTAGGGAGTGCTGACCCCATCAAGCAGCACCCTTACAGAGTTAACCCGGAGAAAGCAGCGGCGATGAGAGCAGAAGTAAAGTATGTGCTAGACAACGACTTGGCAGAGGTTAGCGACAGTGACTGGAGTTCGCATTGCCTCCTCGTGAGGAAGAGTGATGGCACATACCGGTTCTGCACCGATTACAGGAAAGTAAATGCAGTCACCGTCGCTGACTCGTTCCCGATACCACGCATAGATGATTGCATAGATCGGATTGGGAGTGCACGGTATGTCTCGAAAATAGACCTGCTGAAGGGATACTACCAGATTCCCCTGTCTGAGGAGGCCAAGAAGATCTCAGCTTTTTTGACACCCGACGGCTTGTACCAATAAAAAGTGGTGCCGTTCGGAATGAAGAATAGTGGTAGTTGTTTCCAACGAGTAATGAATCAGGTATTACAAGGCGCGACCGGATGTGCAGTGTACATCGATGATATTGTAGTGTTCGCTGATTGCTGGAAGGATCATGTGGATCGACTTTTAGATTTGTTCGATCGATTGGAGAAGGCCAACATGACGATCAACTTAGCAAAAAGCGAGTTCCGGAGAAACCGCCTGGAGTACCTTGGATATATAGTAGGACAAGGCGAGGTTGCTCCGGTAAGCACAAAGGCCTAGACTAGGAGGCCATTGACAACTTCCCGGTGCCCAGGAGTAAGAAAGAATTGTTGAGATACCTCGGTATGATTGGATATTACCGGAGGTTCTGCCGAAATTTCTCCACCATAGCCGCTCCTATGACGAGGTTGCTATCAACGAGCAAGAAGTGGGAGTGGAATGGAACAGCACAAGAATCGTTTGAAAAGACCAAAAGACTGTTGACTGAGGCGGCTGTACTAGTGTCGCCAGATTTTTGAGCGCCGTTTACGTTATTTGTAGATGCCAGTGATATAGGGGCCGGAGCTGTACTGACGCAGCAGAATGATGAAATTTACCGCCCTGTGTCCTTCTTCTCGAAGAAGTTCGTTAAGCACCAGAGGTCGTACAGTATGGTCTAGAAAGAGACTTTGGCCCTGGTGACGCATTGAAACATTTTGAAGTGTATGTGAGTGGAGGAGAACACCCAGTGACGGTCTGTACAGACCATAATCCCCTAGTTTTTCCTGAGAAAAATGAAGCATGCGAACCAGAGGTTAACCAGATGATTTTTATTACTCCAAGAGTATGACCTGGTGATAGCGCACATAAGAGGGCGAGACAATGTAGTAGCTGATGCATTATCTCGAGCCTTGCCACTAGAATAATTCTCAAAAACAAGGGGGAGGGAGTGTTATGATCCCAGGCAGCCGAAAAACGAGTTTCCCCTTTGAGAATTATTCTATCAGGCCTGACCTGACTAGGAGGTCGGAGTTATACTGACATGAAGATCCGTACGTAAAATAATTGGGTAAATTTTACAGAGAGTTTAAGAATATGGGCAGTGAATAATAAAATAGATAAATGACTGGTTAAGAGATGTGGATAATTTGCTGGAGGCGTGAGGCTCGCTTCTGGTGGGCTCTGACCGCACTTGAGTACCAGACATCGTGAGGGGAAGCTGCGCTCCTTTTGAGCTCCCGTTGGAGATGATCCCCTGTTGGATATACCTTCAAGAGAAAGGAAGGGTGAAGATGTTCCAGTTGTGGAATCGAGCTGTGAACGTAAGGTCTCAAGTCCTGGATGGCAAAGAGAGTTTGTTAAGGGGGCATATTCATGTAAAATTAAAAGTGGTTCAGTTTGCTTATAAATTTTTTTATGAAATGGTTATAGAAAGGGCTGCAGCTGGTCCAAGTTTCATCATCACACCCTAAACAGAAAAGGAGAAGAGATATAAACAACGAATTATGCAACGAATTTTCAAATAGTTTCAGGGAACACATGTGTCAACTAAAATCATTTCTATAACACTCAGATATTAAATTAAGCACATAATAAAGGATTCTAGTGATCAGTTTTATCAAAGAAGTGTTTAGTGCAATAATATAATTTTTCAAAGTTACCCTACTAAAAAAATATGCAATTTATGATATTTATAAAATTTTATATAATCAACAAATAGACTTTGGACTAAAATGTCTACCAGAGTCTGTAGAAGCACAAACGCTTCATATAAGGTGTATTTTGCATGTAAATTGATTAATAAATGAAAGCTCTGAAGTACTTTGAAGGTGTAAATTACTTTCCAGAGTAAAATAAAGATCCAAGTTCGGCCACCTGTAGCTGAGCTTGACTTCGACAGATTTCGTTCATAATTAGCACCCTTGCAGATAGGCATCCATTGAGAAAGGTGTGCAAGTTTCATGAAAATCCCTTGATAACAAACGAGAAAAAAAATTTGGCAAAAAAAAAAAAAATAAAAAAAAATAAAAAGGAAAAAAAAAAAATTTTAATATAAATATATTGAACATACATATTACAATTATTACAAGAGTTTGTGCTTCTACAGCACATAGTAGACATTTTAGTTGACAGATGTGTTCCCTGAGATTATTTGAGAATGTTGAACATTTGTTGCATAATACGTTGTGTATTTTTTTTCTCCTTTTCTGTTTAGGGTGTGATGGTGAAACTTGGACCAGTTGCAGCCCTTTCTATAACCATTTCATAAAAAAAATTATAAGCAAATTGAACAACTTTCAATTTATAACGATTTAGAATGATATGCCCCATTAAGCCACCCAGATATATTATCCTGGGCTGTGGGAGCGCCCTGATCAGACTCAGTCAGAGGGAGAGTGCCCTCGACTAGACAATCTGTGGTTAGCACGATTTTAAGCCAGTTTATAGTGATTACTTGTAGTTTGTCGTGTGCCCAGCGACAGTAGCGAATGTTTATTGATACGTTAGACATGTTTTGGTAAGGCAGAAGGCCTAAAATAAGAGAGTGGAGATGGAGGAACGTGCTGGAGGACGCAGTGACGTCCGTCTCCTCTGAGCGCTTGCAGATGACTGAGGGAGCCCAGCTCCTGGCGGGGTAGCTGCCTCAAGGACCGCCGGGAAAAGCAGAGCATGGACCAGCCCAAACGGGGGAGTCCGCTGTCACAGTATGTAGAGAGCAGATAGATGTTGGATGCAAACATATTGTGTGGATTATTTCGTCTATGTGTTTATAAGGAAACGTTTTATTGGCGTGCCAATGGGTTGCAGGTTTGTCTTTGGAAGAAGTTGCTGAGAACTTCGAAGCCAGCACAGAGGCAGTAGTTGATGAGACTCTAAGGTAGTGGAAAGGACTAAGCTCTGTGGGAGAGCAGCCATACAGTGAGGAAGAGAACCTCAAGCTGTGAGAAGAGGAGTAGTGGAATGAAGTTTCACAAGTTTTTGTGATACCAGTGGTGAAGCACCATTGTTGATCAAGGAAGACTTTATGTTGTAGTAGCCAGGAGAGCTGTGGAGGACCCTAGTAGAAGTGTTGAAGCGCCATAGTTGCTCAAGGAAGACTTCATGGTGTAGCAGCCTGGAAGAGCTGCGAAGGATCCTGGTAGATAAGCCCGGAAGAACCTGAAGATGTCAGGGTAGTGAGCTTCCAGATGTGGACGGGAAGTTCTAGTTGATTACTTGTAGGGAGTTGGTAGAGTGTTTGGTTGTCATTAGCGTGCAAGACGCAGTGAAAGGTGAGTGATTGTTTGCCATTTTTGTGCCAAGGAGTACTTATACTGAAGTATAGGGTTACAGTCGTAAGCCGGATTACCTACAGAGACATACATATGTGTTCTAGTACATATAGGGTGATCGATTGATCATTGTTGTATATCAGGGAACATTTATACTAACATTTATGTTATTGCATTGTTACGCTGATTTTCCTTGCACATGTTTACAGATATATATTCTCTTGCTGATAGTGCAACATTGTGTTATAAGACTTGACCTACTTGAGGAGGTTGCTAGCACTAGGTGGTGAATCAGGAGATAGGATGCCACTTGATAAGCAGATGATAGAGTTCTGATGGTGTTGGACTGAAACCTGACTGAAATAGTATAGAGTGTAGGATTCATTATTATTATTATTATTATATGTGTGTATGTACTGTGTATGTGCTTTGTCCAGTAAATGTATTTAAATTTGCTGGTGTTTGCTCTTGTCCTAGTGAGGCTTCCCAGGAAGTAGGAAAGAAGGAGAGAGAGAGAAACAACCAAGAACCACCACTGTGGACAGGGTAGAATGTAATACTAATAAGTCAAAGGGGATTGAGGAGATCATATCACATAAGGAGAGAGTGGGGAGTCACAGCGGCTCGAGTGCGTGTGTGCACGTGACAACGAGGCTAAGTATTGGAGCCGCATCCCCTAAACGTGTGACGTTGAGCCCCTCTCCAAGAGCCAGAAGCGCCCAGGGTGATCTCTTGGTAAAGTATAAGCACTCTACCGAGTTTTGGGTTGGGTTGTCCGTAGAGAAGGATCAACGACAACACCACCCAACCCGTAATAGTAGGGCAGCTAGGGAGGAGGTGCTGGAGCTGTTGACCATGGTCACTGGTGTGTAGGGCAGCTAGGGTGGAGGTGCTGGTGGTGTTGACCATGGTCACTGGTGTGTAGGGCAGCTAGGGAGGAGGTGCTGGAGCTGTTGACCATGGTCACTGGTGTGTAGGGCAGCTAGGGTGGAGGTGCTGGTGGTGTTGACCATGGTCACTGGTGTGTAGGGCAGCTAGGGAGGAGGTGCTGGAGCTGTTGACCATGGTCACTGGTGTGTAGGGCAGCTAGGGAGGAGGTGCTGGTGGTGTTGACCATGGTCACTGGTGTGTAGGGCAGCTAGGGAGGAGGTGCTGGTGCTGTTGACCATGGTCACTGGTGTGTAGGGCAGCTAGGGAGGAGGTGCTGGAGCTGTTGACCATGGTCACTGGTGTGTAGGGCAGCTAGGGAGGTGGTGCTGGAGCTGTTGACCATGGTCACTGGTGTGTAGGGCAGCTAGGGAGGAGGTGCTGGAGCTGTTGACCATGGTCACTGGTGTGTAGGGCAGCTAGGGAGGAGGTGCTGGTGGTGTTGACCATGGTCACTGGTGTGTAGGGCAGCTAGGGTGGAGGTGCTGGTGGTGTTGACCATGGTCACTGGTATGTAGGGCAGCTAGGGAGGTGGTGCTGGAGCTGTTGACCATGGTCACTGGTGTGTAGGGCAGCTAGGGAGGAGGTGCTGGTGCTGTTGACCATGGTCACTGGTGTGTAGGGCAGCTAGGGTGGAGGTGCTGGTGGTGTTGACCATGGTCACTGGTGTGTAGGGCAGCTAGGGAGGAGGTGCTGGTGGTGTTGACCATGGTCACTGGTGTGTAGGGCAGCTAGGGAGGAGGTGCTGGTGGTGTTGACCATGGTCACTGGTGTGTAGGGCAGCTAGGGTGGAGGTGCTGGTGGTGTTGACCATGGTCACTGGTGTGTAGGGCAGCTAGGGAGGTGGTGCTGTTGACCATGGTCACTGGTGTGTAGGGCAGCTAGGGTGGAGGTGCTGGTGGTGTTGACCATGGTCACTGGTGTGTAGGGCAGCTAGGGAGGTGCTGGTGGTGTTGACCATGGTCACTGGTGTGTAGGGCAGCTAGGGAGGAGGTGCTGGTGCTGTTGACCATGGTCACTGGTGTGTAGGGCAGCTAGGGAGGTGGTGTTGACCATGGTCACTGGTGTGTAGGGCAGCTAGGGAGGTGGTGTTGACCATGGTCACTGGTGTGTAGGGCAGCTAGGGAGGAGGTGCTGGTGCTGTTGACCATGGTCACTGGTGTGTAGGGCAGCTAGGGAGGAGGTGCTGGTGCTGTTGACCATGGTCACTGGTGTGTAGGGCAGCTAGGGAGGTGGTGCTGGTGGTGTTGACCATGGTCACTGGTGTGCAGGGCAGCTAGCGAGGAGGTGCTGGTGCTGTTGACCATGGTCACTGGTGTGTAGGGCAGCTAGGGAGGAGGTGCAGGTGCTGTTGACCATGGTCACTGGTGTGTAGGGCAGCTAGGGAGGTGCTGGTGCTGTTGACCATGGTTACTGGTGTGTAGGGCAGCTAGGGAGGAGGTGCTGGTGCTGTTGACCATGGTCACTGGTGTGTAGGGCAGCTAGGGAGGAGGTGCTGGTGGTGTTGACCATGGTCACTGGTGTGTAGGGCAGCTAGGGAGGTGGTGCTGGAGCTGTTGACCATGGTCACTGGTGTGTAAGGCAGCTAGGGAGGAGGTGCTGGTGGTGTTGACCATGGTCACTGGTGTGTAGGGTAGCTAGGGAGGAGGTGCTGGAGCTGTTGACCATGGTCACTGGTGTGTAAGGCAGCTAGGGAGGTGGTGCTGGTGGTGTTGACCATGGTCACTGGTGTGTAGGGCAGTTAGGGAGGAGGTGCTGGTGGTGTTGACCATGGTCACTGGTGTGTAGGGCAGCTAGGGAGGTGGTGCTGGTGGTGTTGACCATGGTCACTGGTGTGTAGGGCAGCTAGGGTGGTGCTGGTGCTGTTGACCATGGTCACTGGTGTGTAGGGCAGCTAGGGAGGTGCTGGAGCTGTTGACCATGGTCACTGGTGTGTAGGGCAGCTAGGGTGGAGGTGCTGGTGCTGTTGACCATGGTCACTGGTGTGTAGGGCAGCTAGGGAGGTGCTGGAGCTGTTGACCATGGTCACTGGTGTGTAGGGCAGCTAGGGTGGTGCTGGTGCTGTTGACCATGGTCACTGGTGTGTAGGGCAGCTAGGGAGGTGGTGCTGGAGCTGTTGACCATGGTCACTGGTGTGTAGGGCAGCTAGGGTGGTGGTGCTAATGCTATTGGCCGTATGTTATTGTATGGATTTGGGGTACATGTGATAGTTAGGACATAAATTTGCCCATCATGCATTTCTTAACATTGAAACGCATTTCGCAGTCTTCTGGCCATTTGTAAAGGTAATGTAGCTCTCTTGCAAGGCCTAAATGTAGTCTCCACTTCCTACCTTAGAATAAATCTGTGTCATCAGCAAATTTGATGATGTGATTTGTAATGTTCTCATTGATGTCATTGATGAATATCATTAAATACGTTGGGCTCAAGATGGAACCTTGTGGTACCTCACTCATCATTATGACCAGTCCGATTTATTTCCATTCAGGGCAACCCTTGCATTCTTCGTTGTAACCATTGTTTACAGTTGTTCTGGCATAAAGTATACTCGCTGTTTGGTCAGCGAGCACTTGTGTGGCCTTAATAACCCTCCAGAGGTTGATTGGCCTAAGACAACAAACCAAACTAACAAGATAAATTGTTCTGCATCATTTTGTTTTTCTTGTTAGGCCCCATTTAGATTATACATTTCAATTATGATCGCCATACTGCAGAATGGACATGTTTACGTTCAAGCTCAAGTTCAAGTATATTTATTGAGACAAGAAAGAAATACATCTCAAAGGGATAGAGTAGCTTAGGCTATTTCTACCCCCCCTCCCCCCCCACCGACATGACGTTACTTGAACGAGAGCAGCGAAGGACGGCAGTTGCTCCCAAGAAGTGAAAAATGTTGAAAAGTGTTAAAAAAGTGTTTGCATATTGTGAGAGCTAAAGAAGTCAGTAATTATCAGATCAAGGCGCCAAGCAGGGAAGACTATGAAGCAAGGTCGAGAAGTTGAAATATTTTAATGTATATTATCTAGAAAGTTGATGAGTAAAGGTCAACATTACTGAAGTATTAACATGGGTGAAAGATGAGAGTAAATGTCATCATGACTGAAGTATTAACATGGGTGAAAGATGAGAGTAAATGTCAACATGACTGAAGTATTAACATGGGTGAAAGATGAGAGTAAATGTCAACATGACTGAAGTATTAACATGGGTGAAAGATGAGAGTAAATGTCAACATGACTGAAGTATTAACATGGGTGAAAGGATATAACAAAAGGAAATTAAAAAAATTGTTAAACATATTCAAACTGTAATTTATTTTAAAATATGCTTAATAAAGGTTAAAAATATAGTGTGCCATCTAGATATCTTAGGTCAAACAACAATAACCTTAAATGGATAATCATGTGATTAAAAACCTTATCAGTAGGAAAAAACTTTGATCAAAGGCCTAAGAATGGGGAAGTTAATCTTGAACAACAATATCCCAAAATAGTTAGAAATGTTAAGGAAATAATGAAAGCATCAAGAAATAATGAATTATATATAGCAGACCAGGCAATGACAATTTCTAAAATATTTTTTTCTGATATATTAAAGAAAGATTAAGGAAAAGACTACACAAATTATATCTGAAGCAGGTCAAGTAACTGAGAATGAAAAAGAAATGTGACTTATTTCAAATAAATTCTTCGTCTCTGTATTTCCTAAAGAAACTCAATTACGCACTAAGAAGAAAAAGTCTTTGAAGGTCGAGACAAGTTAACTAGTTTAGTGGTTAACTAGCTTAGTAGGTTTAGTACTTAACTGGTCTAGTTACTAGCGAGGAGGTTATTAAACATATATGCAAACTAAAGGTAAACTAGTCCCCAGAGCCAGACTCATTGTCTACCATATTTAATTATTCATTAGACTCGAGCAGAGTACCGGAGTGATGGATGGTTGCTGATGTGGTGCCAACAACTGCAAATGGATTTAATTGATAATTGCCAAAGCCATTCGTTTTCACCTTGAACAACAGATTGATAAAGAATTAACGACATGGTTTCACTAAGGGCCGCTCATGTTTAAGACCTTTTCTATCATTCTTTTCCTGTAAATTTCAAGAAGGTGGTAGTAGGAAGGATTGTGACATTCTTTAACTAGACGCCAACAAGGACTTTGATACTGGTCCTCACAAGACTAAAGAGCTGGAGGCACATGGTAATGGTGGTCTATCCTAAGTTGGATTACACCTTGGTCATTGGTTATTAAAAAAGACAGCAGAGAGCTGGCATGAATGGAGTTAAATCCCACGTGGATTTACCTTCCATGTTTGTGTTAAACTACCAAAAGTACTAAAAGACAATCTGGATAGACTTTCGACGTAGATAAAAGATTAGCGGATGCAGTTTAATGCTGTAAAATGTTGGGATTTGAGTTTAGTAATAATAATACTAAAGTTCCCATATATCACCTGGACAATATTGAATATGTGAGGTATTAATGGGAGAAATATCTAGGAGTCGTCATCTGCAGGGATCATAAGGCAATAATAATCAATGCATAAACATAAGGAATAAAGTATATGGGATACTGAGATTAACTTTACTAAGTGTTAACCTCAACACATCAAATATTTCCTCCAAGAGAGGAAAAGTATTGTATCGAGTTTAATTGTTTAATATTACAATCACAGGTGGAAAAAGTTGGTTAAATATCTGGGGATCATTAGGTCCGGCCTCAGTTGGTCCCTGGGGCTGGTCACGGGTCACCACCTGGTCCCTGGGGCTGGTCACGGGTCACCACCTGGTCCCTGGGGCTGGTCACGGGTCACCACCTGGGGCTGGTCACGGGTCACCACCTGGTCCCTGGGGCTGGTCACGGGTCACCACCTGGTCCCTGGGGCTGGTCACGGGTCACCACCTGGTCCCTGGGGCTGGTCACGGGTCACCACCTGGTCCCTGGGGCTGGTCACGGGTCACCACCTGGTCCCTGGGGCTGGTCACGGGTCACCACCTGGTCCCTGGTGCTGGTCACGGGTTACCACCTGGTCCCTGGGGCTGGTTACGGGTTACCACCTGGTCCCTGGGGCTGGTCACGGGTCACCACCTGGTCCCTGGGGCTGGTCACTCCATACTGCAAATGTATACACCAAAATGTTATATATTTAAACAAGGTAATATTTACAGTAAACTGTATAATTAACAAATACAATAATATAAGTCAAAGTTACAATAATCAGCAACAAGAACAAGAACTTGAGAAGTAAAAATTTTAGATAATTGATAAAAGGCTTTGTCTAGTTAAATATATTGTTGTTGTAAAATTTGGGAATAAAGACAACTGAATAAGATATATAAAGACAGCAGTACAGAAATTATTATAATGGTTAAATATAAGTCTCATTGATTATTATTGCATAAATTAGATCATAAATACAAGCCAGAAAACCACCACAACAAATAATTACGACATAAAACAGCCAAGCAAAAAAAACATTAAAAACGTTCCAGAACACAAAAGTTACACAAAGATATAAACCCATTACCACGGGGCAGAATTATCAGTAACAAAAGTATTTATCAGACAAGTTCCACTGATATAAAATATTACAGGATCAAAATGGTGAAATTTATTAACTTATTTCATTATTCCTAATCAGTGAAAGATTAAAATATCAGTGGTATATAATAGCAAAAGATTAGGTAAATGAATAAAGTAAGTGAAAAATGAAGTAAAGTGAAATATTACAAACTATATGACGCCTACCTGTCCCATCAGGAGCACTTCCTGCCACCCTGGCAGACAACACCTTCGGTCATGACCCACCAGGAGCACTTCCTGCCACCCTGGCAGACAACACCTTCGGTCATGACCCACCCGGAGCACTTCCTGCCACCCTGGCAGACAACATCTTCGGTCATGACCCACCAGGAGCACTTCCTGCCACCCTGGCAGACAACACCTTCGGTCATGACCCACCTGGAGCACTTCCTGCCACCCTGGCAGACAACACCTTCGGTCATGTCCCTCCAGGAGCACTTCCTGCCACCCTGGCAGACAACACCTTCGGTCATGACCCACCAGGAGCACTTCCTGCCACCCTGGCAGACAACACCTTCGGTCATGACTCTCCAGGAGCACTTCCTGCCACCCTGGCAGACAACACCTTCGGTCATGACCCTCCAGGAGCACTTCCTGCCTCCCTGGCAGACAACACCTTCGGTCATGACCCTCCAGGAGCACTTCCTGCCACCCTGGCAGACAACACCTTCGGTCATGACCCTCCAGGAGCACTTCCTGCCACCCTGGCAGACAACACCTTCGGTCATGACCCACCTGGAGCACTTCCTGCCACCCTGGCAGACAACACCTTCGGTCATGACCCTCCAGGAGCACTTCCTGCCACCCTGGCAGACAACACCTTCGGTCATGACCCACCAGGAGCACTTCCTGCCACCCTGGCAGACAACACCTTCGGTCACCATGACGCCTACATGTCCCACAACCACCACAAGTACCAGCTCACCACAACCACCACAAGTACCAGCTCACCACAACCACCACAAGTACCAGCTCACCACAACCACCACAAGTACCAGCTCACCACAACCACCACAAGTACCAGCTCACCACAACCACCACAAGTACCAGCTCACCACAACCACCACAAGTACCAGCTCACCACAACCACCACAAGTACCAGCTCACCACAACCACCACAAGTACCAGCTCACCACAACCACCACCAGTACCAGCTCACCACAACCACCACAAGTACCAGCCCACCACAAGTACCAGCCCACCACAACCACCACAAGTACCAGCCCACCACAACCACCACCAGTACCAGCTCACCACAACCACCACCAGTACCAGCTCACCACAACCACCACCAGTACCAGCTCACCACAACCACCACAAGTACCAGCTCACCACAACCACCACCAGTACCAGCTCACCACAACCACCACAAGTACCAGCTCACCACAACCACCACAAGTACCAGCTCACCACAACCACCACCAGTACCAGCTCACCACAACCACCACAAGTACCAGCTCACCACAACCACCACAAGTACCAGCTCACCACAACCACCACCAGTACCAGCTCACCACAACCACCACAAGTACCAGCTCACCACAACCACCACCAGTACCAGCTCACCACAACCACCACAAGTACCAGCCCACCACAACCACCACAAGTACCAGCCCACCACAACCACCACAAGTACCAGCCCACCACAACCACCACCAGTACCAGCTCACCACAACCACCACCAGTACCAGCTCACCACAACCACCACCAGTACCAGCTCACCACAACCACCACAAGTACCAGCTCACCACAACCACCACCAGTACCAGCTCACCACAACCACCACAAGTACCAGCTCACCACAACCACCACCAGTACCAGCTCACCAGCACATTAACTTACCAACAATCACTGGTGAGAAGTTGGGAAGTTCTGGGGTCGTGTCATCAGCTGTAGCTGCTGGAAATACACCCCGCTATAGACACCTGGCGTCCAGTACCGTGTCCTCATGCGACTATGGGGTGTCGTGGGATGAACATACCTGCACGCCCTGTACCACCACCCACCTTGGAGGCTCTGAGCACAGGACCCTGTAGAGGGAGACGCCACACATATGGATTACACAGTTTAGTGACATGTCCACATGTATACACACCTGCACACACCTTCACACACACATGCACGCACACACATCACGGAGCGGACAACGCTCGGGAATCGTAGTCATAAGGACCCCGAGTTCGATTCCCGGCCGAGGCACAAACAAATGTAAAAAAAATTTTTTCACCAGATGCATCTGTTCACCAAGAATCAAATAGTTGGACAGGTTGTATGGGCAGCATCCTGGGGATGTGTGAGTGTGTTAGAGAGACATATATGTAGCACATGTGGTAGAGGAAAATAGGTCGGAAATCAGTACATTAGTACAGTACAGTACAGTACATTAGTACAGTACAACCGACGGCTAGAAAGGCGGGACCCAAGAACTAACACCTCACACCTGCAGGCACATATAGTAAACACACACATGGACGCATGCACACAGACACTCAAACAATAGCATACACGTGCACACAAACACACACACACACACACACACACACACACACATTGTCAGAAAGCCTTTGATACAGTGCCACACAAGAGGCTAGTGCGAAAGTTGGAGATGCAGGCTGGAGTGAGAGGGAAGGTACTCCGGTGGATAGAGGAATACCTAAGCAACAGGAGACAACGAGTCTGTGTGAGGGGTGAGGTCTCAGATTGGCGAGACGTCACAAGTGGAGTCCCGCAGGGGTCAGTCCTTGGACCTATACTGTTTCTGGTATATGTAAATGATCTCCCAGAGGGTATAGATTCGTTCCTCTCAATGTTTGCCGACGATGCAAAAATTATGAGGAGGATTGAAACAGAGGATGATAGTAGGAGGCTACAAGATGACCTGGATAGACTGAGTGAATGGTCCAACAAATGGCTGTTGAAGTTCAACCCGAGTAAATGCAAAGTAATGAAACTAGGCAGTGGAAACAGGAGGCCAGGCACAGGATACAGAATAGGAGATGAAGTACTTAATGAAACAGACAGAGAGAAAGATCTAGGAGTTGATATCACACCAAACCTGTCTCCTGAAGCCCACATAAAGAGAATAACGTCTGCGGCATATGCGAGGCTGGCTAACATCAGAACGGCGTTCAGGAACCTGTGTAAGGAATCATTCAGAATCTTGTACACCACATATGTAAGACCAATCCTGGAGTATGCGGCCCCAGCATGGAGCCCGTACCTTGTCAAGCACAAGACGAAGCTGGAAAAAGTCCAAAGGTATGCTACTAGACTAGTCCCAGAACTAAGAGGCATGAGTTATGAGGAAAGGCTGCGGGAAATGCACCTCACGACACTGGAAGACAGAAGAGTAAGGGGGGACATGATCACAACCTACAAAATCCTCAGGGGAATCGACCGGGTAAACAAGGACGAACTTTTCAACACTGGTGGGACGCGAACAAGGGGACACAGGTGGAAGCTGAGTACCCAAATGAGCCACAGAGACGTTAGAAAGAACTTTTTCAGTGTCAGAGTAGTTAGCAAATGGAATGCATTAGGAAGTGATGTGGTGGAGGCTGACTCCATTCACAGTTTCAAATGTAGATATGATAGAGCCCAATAGGCTCAGGAATCTGTACACCAGTTGATTGACGGTTGAGAGGCGGGACCAAAGAGCCAGAGCTCAACCCCCGCAAGCACAATTAGGTAAGTACAATTAGGTAAGTACACACACACACATACACACACACACACACACACACTCACACACACACACACACACACACACACACACACGCACACACACACACACACACACACACACACACACACACACACACACACACACACACACACACACACACACACACACACACACACACACACACACACACACACACAAACACACACACACACACGCACGCACACAGGCACTCAAACAATAACATACACGTACACATAAACACACACATGTTTACATGGGGCATGAGTTTATAAGGAATGAGTAACGAGGACAGGCTGCGTGGAATGTACCTCACGTCGCTGGAAGACAGTAGAACTCGGGGAGACATGATCACTACCTACAAAATTCTCAGAGGAATTGTCAAGGCAGATAAAGATAAAGTGTACAACACGGGTGGTACGAGAACAAGGGGACACAGTTGTGTCCCTACAACCAAACCCCACAACCACACCCCATAACCACACCCTCACAACCATACCCCACAATCACACCCCACAACCTCACCCCACAACCACACCCCACAACCACACCCTCACAAAAACACCCCACAACCACACCCCACAACCATCCAACACAACCACACCCTACAACCACACCCCACAACCATACCCTACAACCACATCCCACAACCACACCCCACAACCACACCCCCACAACCACACCCTACAACCACAGCCTACAACCAAACCCCACAACCACACCCAACAACCACACCGCACAACCACATCCTACAACCACACCCGACAACCAACCTATACAACCACACTATACAACCACACCCGACAACCACCCTATACAACCACACTATACAACCACACAACAAAACTTAACCCACAACCACACACAACAACAAAACTCTTTAACCACACCCCACAACCACACCCCACAACCACACCCAACAACCACACCCCACAACCACTTTCCACAACCACACCCCACAACCAAACCCCACAACCACACCCTATAACCATACTCCACAACTACACCCCACAACCACACCTCACATCCACACCCCCACAACCACACCCTACAACCACAGCCTATAACCAAACCCCACAACTACACCTAACAACCACACCGCACAACCACATCCTACAACCAAACCCCACAACCACACCCTATAACCATACTCCACAACTACACCCCACAACCACACCCCACATCCACACCCCCACAACCAAACCCTACAACCACAGCCTACAACCAAACCCCACAACTACACCTAACAACCACACCGCACAACCACATCCTACAACCACACCCCACAACCACACCCCACAACCACACTATACAACCACAACACAAAACCTTAACCCACAACCACACACAACAACAACACTCTATAACCACACCCCAAAACCACACCCCACAACCACACCCCACAACCACACCCCACAAACACACCCTACAACCACACCCCACAACCACATCCCTAAGCAGGCGATGAGTCACAATAACGTGGCTGAAGTATGTTGACCAGACCACACACTAGAAATTGAAGGGACGACGACGTTTCGGTCCGTCCTGGACCATTCTCAAGTCGATTGTCATCCCTAAACCACATACCACAACCACACCCCACAACTATACCACACAACCACACCCCACAACCATACCACAACACTTTCATCCACAACCACTTCCCACAACCACACCTCACACCCAACACTCACAACCATACCCCACAACAACACCCCTACAACTACACACCATAACCACACCCTACAACCACATCCTAAACCACACCCCACAACCACACCCCAAAACCATACCCCACAAACACACCCTACAATCACACCCCACATCCACACCACCCCACAACCACACCCCACAACCACACCCCACAACGACACCCCACAACCTCACCTCACAACCACGCCCCACAACCACGCCCCTCAACAACACCCCACAACCACACCCCACAACCACACCCCACAACCACACCCTATAACCATACTCCACAACTACACCCCACAACCACACCCCACAACCACACCCCCACAACCACACCCTACAACCACAGCCTACAACCAAACCCCACAACCGCACCCAACAACCACACCTCACAACCACATCCTACAACCACAACCCACAACCACACTATACAACCACACCACAAAACCTTAACCCACAACCACACCCCACAACCACACCCCACAACCACACCCTACAACCACACCCCACAACCACACCCTACAACCACACCCCACAACCACAACCCACAACCACACCCCCACAACCACACCCTACAACCACATCCCAAAACCACATACCACAACCACACCCCACAACTATACCACACAACCACAAACTACAACCACACCCCACAACCATACCACAACACTTTCAACCACAACCACACCTCAGACCCAACACTCACAACCATACCCCACAACAACACCCCACAACCACACACCATAACCACACCCTACAACCTCACCTCACAACCACGCCCCACAACCACACCCCACAACCACACCCCACAACCACACCCCACAACCACACCCCACAACCAAACCCCACAACCACACAACAACACCTTAGCCCACAACCACACCCAACAACAACAACACTCCACAACCACACCCCACAACCACACACCACAACCACACCCCACAACTAGTCCCCACAACCACACCCCACAACTAGACCCAACAACCACATTCCAAAACCACACCCCACAACCACACCTCACAACCACACTCTATCACCACACTCAAGAACCACACCACCTTAACCCACAACCACACCCCACAATCACACCTCAAAACCATACCCCAAAACCACACCCCACAACCACACCCCACAATTACACCCCACAACTACTACCACAACCACACCCCACAACCACACCCTACAACCACACCCAACAACCACATCCCAAAACCTCACTCCACAACCACACCCCACAATCACACCCCACAACCACACCTTACCCACCACACCCCATATCCACACCCGACAACCACACACCACAACCACACCTTGCAACCACTCCCCACAACCACAGCCTACAACCACACCCCACAACAACACCCCACAACCACACCCCACAACCACATCCCACAACCACACCCTACAACCACACCCTACAACCATACTCCACACCCTACAATCACATCCTACAACATCACCCTACAACCACACTCCACAACCACACCCTACAACCACACCCTACAACCACACCCCACCACCACACACCACAACCACACCCCACAACCACACCCCACAACGACACCCCGCAACCACACCCTACAACCACAACCCACAACCACACCTTACAACCACACCCTACAACCACACCCCCACAACCACACCCCACAACCACACCCCACCACCACACCCCACAACCACACCTCACAACTACACCCTACAACCTCACCCTACAACCACACTCCACAACGACACCCTACAACAACACATTAGAACCACACCCCACCACCACACACCACAACCACACCCCACAACCACACCCCACAACCACAAACCACAAACACACCCCGCAACCAGACCCCACTACTACTCCCACAACCACACCCCACAACAACACCTCACAACCATACCCCACAACAACACCCCCACAACTACACACCATAACCACACCCTACAACCACATCCTAAACCACACCCCACAACCACACCCTACAATCACACCCCACATCCACACCACCCCACAACCACACCCCACAACCACACCCCACAACGACACCCTACAACCTCACCTCACAACCACGCCCCACAACCACGCCCCTCAACAACACCCCACAACCACACCCCACAACCACACCCCACAACCACACCCTATAACCATACTCCACAGCTACACCCCACAACCACACCCCACAACCACACCCCCACAACCACACCATACAACCACAGCCTACAACCAAACCCCACAACCACACCCAACAACCACACCTCACAACCACATCCTACAACCACAACCCACAACCACACTATACAACCACACCACAAAACCTTAACCCACAACCACACCCCACAACCACACCCCACAACCACACCCTACAACCACACCCCACAACCACACCCTACAACCACACCCCACAACCACAACCCACAACCACACCCCCACAACCACACCCTACAACCACATCCCAAAACCACATACCACAACCACACCCCACAACTATACCACACAACCACAAACTACAACCACACCCCACAACCATACCACAACACTTTCAACCACAACCACACCTCAGACCCAACACTCACAACCATACCCCACAACAACACCCCACAACCACACACCATAACCACACCCTACAACCTCACCTCACAACCACGCCCCACAACCCCACCCCACAATCACACCCCACAACCACACCTTACCCACCACACCCCATATCCACACCCTACAACCACACATCACAACCACACCTTGCAACCCTCCCCACAACCACAGCCTACAACCACACCCCACAACCACACCCCACAACCACATCCCACAACCACACCCTACAACCACACCCTACAACCATACTCCACACCCTACAACCACATCCTACAACATCACCCTACAACCACACTCCACAACCACACCCTACAACCACACCCTACAATCACACCCCACCACCACACACCACAACCACACCCCACAACCACACCCCACAACGACACCCCGCAACCACACCCTACAACCACAACCCACAACCACACCCTACAACCACACCCTACAACCACACCCCCACAACCACACCCCACAACCACACCCCACCACCACACCCCACAACCACACCTCACAACTACACCCTACAACCTCACCCTACAACCACACTCCACAACCACACCCTACAACAACACATTAGAACCACACCCCACCACCACACACCACAACCACACCCCACAACCACACCCCACAACCACACCCCACAAACACACCCCACAGTCACACCCTACAAACACACCCCACAACCACACCCCACAACCACACCCCACAATCACACCCCGCAACCAGACCCCACTACTACTCCCACAACCACACCCCACAACAACACCTCACAACCACACCCCACAACAACACCTCACAACCACACCCCATAACCTCACTCTACAACCACACCCCACAACCTCACTCTACAACCACACCCCACAACCACACCAATAACCACACCCGACAACCACACCCCACAACCAAACACATAACCACACTATACAACCACACCACAACACCTTAACCCACAACCACACCCAACAACAACACTCCACAAGCACATCCCAAACCACACCTAACCACCACACCACAACACCTTAACCCTCAACCACACCCCACAACCACACCTAACAACCACACCCCACACCACTTTCCACAACCACACCCCACAACCAAACCCCACAACCACACCCCATAACCACACCCTCACAACCATTCCCCACAACTACACCCCACAACCTCACCCCACAACCACACCCCACAACCTCACCCTCACAAAAAAACCGCACAACCACACCCCACAACCATCCAACACAACCACACCCAACAACCACACCCCACAACCATACCCTACAACAACATCCCACAACCACACCCCCCCAACCACACCCCCACAACCACACCCTACAACCACAGCCTACAACCAAACCCCACAACCACACCCAACAACCACACCGCACAACCACATCCTACAACCACACCCCACAACCACCCTATACAACCACACTATACAACCACACCACAAAACTTAACCCACAACCACACACAACAACAAAATTCTTTAACCACACCACACAACCACACCCCACAACCACACCCAACAACCACACCCCACAACCACTTTCCACAACCACACCCCACAACCAATCCCCAAAACCACACCCTATAACCATACTCCACAACTACACCCCACAACCACACCCCACATCCACATCCCCCACAACTACACCCAACAACAACACCGCATAACCACATCCTACAACCACACCCCACTACCACACCCCACAACCACACTATACAACCACACCACAAAACCTTAATCCACAACCACACACAACAACAACACTCTTTAACCACACCCCAAAACCACACCCCACAAACCAACCACACCCCACAACCACACCCCACAACCACACCCTACAACCACACCCCACAACCACACCCCACAACCACACCCCACAACCACACCCTACAACCACATCCCAAAACTACATACCACAACCACACCCCACAACTATTCCATACAACCACACCACACAACCATACCACAACACTTTCATCCACAACCACATCCCACATCCACACCTCACACCCAACACTCACAACTATACCCCACAACAACACCCCACAACTACACACCATAACCACACCCTACAACCACATCCCAAACCACACCCCACAACCACACCCTAAAACCATACCCCACAAATACATCCAACAATGACACCCCACATCCACACCACCCCACAACCACACCCCACAACAACACCCCACAACGATACCCTACAACCTCACCTCACAACCACGCCCCACAACCATGCCCCACAACCACACCCCACAACCACACCCCACAACCCCACTCTATAACCATACTCCACAACTACACCCCACAACCACACCCCACAACCACACCCCCACAACCACACCCTACAACCACAGCCTACAACCAAACCCCACAACCACACCCAACAACCACACCGCACAACCACATCCTACAACCACACCCCACAACCACACCCTACAACCACACTATACAACCACACCCTACAACCACACCCCACAACCCCACCCTACAACCACACCCTACAACCACACCCCACAACCACACCCCACAACCACACCCCACAACCACACCCTACAACCACACCCCACAACCACACCCCAAAACCACACCCCACAACCACACCCTACAACCACACCCTACAACCACACCCCACATCCACACCTCACAACCACACCCCACAACCACACCCTACAACCACACCCCACAACCACACCCCACAACCACACCCCACAACCACACCCTACAACCACATCCCATAACCACATACCACAACCACACCCCACAACTATACAAGACAACCACACCCTACAACCACACCCCACAACCATACCACAACACTTTCAACCACAACCACATCCCACAACCACACCTCACACCCAACACTCACAACCATACCCCACAACAACACCCCACAACCACACACCATAACCACACCCTTCAACCACATCCCAAACCACACCCCACAACCACACCCCAAAACCATACCCCACAAACACACCCTACAATCACACCCCACATCCACACCACACAACCACTCCCCACAACCACACCCTTCAAACACACCCCACAACCACACCCCACAACCACACCCCACAACCACATCCCACAACCACACCCTACAACCACACCCTACAACCATACTCCACACCCTACAATCACATCCTACAACATCACCCTACAACCACACTCCACAACCACACCCTACAACCACACCCTACAACCACACCCCACCACCACACACCACAACCACACCCCACAACCACACCCCACAACGACACCCCGCAACCACACCCTACAACCACAACCCACAACCACACCCTACAACCACACCCTACAACCACACCCCCACAACCACACCCCACAACCACACCCCACCACCACACCCCACAACCACACCTCACAACTACACCCTACAACCTCACCCTACAACCACACTCCACAACCACACCCTACAACAACACATTAGAACCACACCCCACCACCACACACCACAACCACACCCCACAACCACACCCCACAACCACACCCCACAAACACACCCCGCAACCAGACCCCACTACTACTCCCACAACCACACCCCACAACAACACCTGACAACCATACCCCACAACAACACCCCCACAACTACACACAATAACCACACCCTACAACCACATCCTAAACCACACCCCACAACCACACCCTACAATCACACCCCACATCCACACCACCCCACAACCACACCCCACAACCACACCCCACAACGACACCCTACAACCTCACCTCACAACCACGCCCCACAACCACGCCCCTCAACAACACCCCACAACCACACCCCACAACCACACCCCACAACCACACCCTATAACCATACTCCACAGCTACACCCCACAACCACACCCCACAACCACACCCCCACAACCACACCCTACAACCACAGCCTACAACCAAACCCCACAACCACACCCCACAACCACACCCTACAACCACATCCCAAAACTACATACCACAACCACACCCCACAACTATTCCATACAACCACACCACACAACCATACCACAACACTCTCATCCACAACCACATCCCACATCCACACCTCACACCCAACACTCACAACTATACCCCACAACAACACCCCACAACTACACACCATAACCACACCCTACAACCACATCCCAAACCACACCCCACAACCACACCCTAAAACCATACCCCACAAATACACCCAACAATGACACCCCACATCCACACCACCCCACAACCACACCCCACAACAACACCCCACAACGATACCCTACAACCTCACCTCACAACCACGCCCCACAACCATGCCCCACAACCACACCCCACAACCACACCCCACAACCCCACTCTATAACCATACTCCACAACTACACCCCACAACCACACCCCACAACCACACCCCCACAACCACACCCTACAACCACAGCCTACAACCAAACCCCACAACCACACCCAACAACCACACCGCACAACCACATCCTACAACCACACCCCACAACCACACCCCACAACCACACTATACAACCACACCCTACAACCACACCCCACAACCCCACCCTACAACCACACCCTACAACCACACCCCACAACCACACCCCACAACCACACCCCACAACCACACCCTACAACCACACCCCACAACCACACCCCAAAACCACACCCCACAACCACACCCTACAACCACACCCTACAACCACACCCCACATCCACACCTCACAACCACACCCCACAACCACACCCTACAACCACACCCCACAACCACACCCCACAACCACACCCCACAACCACACCCTACAACCACATCCCATAACCACATACCACAACCACACCCCACAACTATACAACACAACCACACCCTACAACCACACCCCACAACCATACCACAACACTTTCAACCACAACCACATCCCACAACCACACCTCACACCCAACACTCACAACCATACCCCACAACAACACCCCACAACCACACACCATAACCACACCCTTCAACCACATCCCAAACCACACCCCACAACCACACCCCAAAACCATACCCCACAAACACACCCTACAATCACACCCCACATCCACACCACACAACCACTCCCCACAACCACACCCTTCAAACACACCCCACAACCACACCCCACAACCACACCCCACAACCACATCCCACAACCACACCCTACATCCACACCCTACAACCATACTCCACACCCTACAATCACATCCTACAACATCACCCTACAACCACACTCCACAACCACACCCTACAACCACACCCTACAACCACACCCCACCACCACACACCACAACCACACCCCACAACCACACCCCACAACGACACCCCGCAACCACACCCTACAACCACAACCCACAACCACACCCTACAACCACACCCTACAACCACACCCCCACCACCACACCCCACAACCACACCCCACCACCACACCCCACAACCACACCTCACAACTACACCCTACAACCTCACCCTACAACCACACTCCACAACCACACCCTACAACAACACATTAGAACCACACCCCACCACCACACACCACAACCACACCCCACAACCACACCCCACAACCACACCCCACAAACACACCCCGCAACCAGACCCCACTACTACTCCCACAACCACACCCCACAACAACACCTCACAATCATACCCCACAACAACACCCCCACAACTACACACCATAACCACACCCTACAACCACATCCTAAACCACACCCCACAACCACACCCTACAATCACACCCCACATCCACACCACCCCACAACCACACCCCACAACCACACCCCACAACGACACCCTACAACCTCACCTCACAACCACGCCCCACAACCACGCCCCTCAACAACACCCCACAACCACACCCCACAACCACACCCCACAACCACACCCTATAACCATACTCCACAGCTACACCCCACAACCACACCCCACAACCACACCCCCACAACCACACCCTACAACCACAGCCTACAACCAAACCCCACAACCACACCCAACAACCACACCTCACAACCACATCCTACAACCACAACCCACAACCACACTATACAACCACACCACAAAACCTTAACCCACAACCACACCCCACAACCACACCCCACAACCACACCCTACAACCACACCCCACAACCACACCCTACAACCACACCCCACAACCACAACCCACAACCACACACCCACAACCACACCCTACAACCACATCCCAAAACCACATACCACAACCACACCCCACAACTATACCACACAACCACAAACTACAACCACACCCCACAACCATACCACAACACTTTCAACCACAACCACACCTCAGACCCAACACTCACAACCATACCCCACAACAACACCCCACAACCACACACCATAACCACACCCTACAACCTCACCTCACAACCACGCCCCACAACCCCACCCCACAACCACACCCGACAACCACACCCCACAACCACACCCCACAACCAAACCCCACAACCACACCAAAACACCTTAGCCCACAACCACACCCAACAACAACAACACTCCACAACCACACCCCACAACCACACCCCACAACCACACACCACAACCACACCCCACAACTAGTCCCCACAACCACACCCCACAACTACACCCTACAACCACATTCCAAAACCACACCCCACAACCACACCTCACAACCACACTCTATCACCACACTCAAGAACCACACCACCTTAACCCACAACCACACCCCACAATCACACCTCAAAACTATACCCCAAAACCACACCCCACAACCACACCCCACAATTACACCCCACAACTACTACCACAACCACACCCCACAACCACACCCTACAACCACACCCTACAACCACATCCCAAAACCTCACTCCACAACCACACCCCACAATCACACCCCACAACCACACCTTACCCACCACACCCCATATCCACACCCTACAACCACACATCACAACCACACCTTGCAA
Organism: Procambarus clarkii; assembly: GCF_040958095.1. NCBI lineage: Eukaryota > Metazoa > Arthropoda > Malacostraca > Decapoda > Cambaridae > Procambarus > Procambarus clarkii. Next base: position 33,840,508 of record NC_091199.1, read on the forward strand.
CCCTCCCCACAACCACAGCCTACAACCACACCCCACAACCACACCCCACAACCACATCCCACAACCACACCCTACAACCATACCCTACAACCATACTCCACACCCTACAACCACATCCTACAACATCACCCTACAACCACACTCCACAACCACACCCTACAACCACACCCTACAATCACACCCCACCACCACACACCACAACCACACCCCACAACCACACCCCACAACGACACCCCGCGACCACACCCTATAACCACAACCCACAACCACACCCTACAACCACACCCTACAACCACACCCCCACAACCACACCCCACAACCACACCCCACCACCACACCCCACAACCACACCTCACAACTACACCCTACAACCTCACCCTACAACCACACTCCACAACCACACCCTACAACAACACATTAGAACCACACCCCACCACCACACACCACAACCACACCCCACAACCACACCCCACAACCACACCCCACAAACACACCCCACAGTCACACCCTACAAACACACCGCACAACCACACCCCACAACCACACCCCACAATCACACCCCGCAACCAGACCCCACTACTACTCCCACAACCACACCCCACAACAACACCTCACAACCACACCCCACAACAACACCTCACAACCACACCCCATAACCTCACTCTACAACCACACCCCCACAACCTCACTCTACAACCACACCCCACAACCACACCAATAACCACACCCGACAACCACACCCCACAACCAAACACATAACCACACTATACAACCACACCACAACACCTTAACCCACAACCACACCCAACAACAACACTCCACAAGCACATCCCAAACCACACCTAACCACCACACCACAACACCTTAACCCTCAACCACACCCCACAACCACACCTAACAACCACACCCCACACCACTTTCCACAACCACACCCCACAACCAAACCCCACAACCACACCCCATAACCACACCCTCACAACCATACCCCACAACCACACCCCACAACCTCACCCCACAACCACACCCCACAACCTCACCCTCACAAAAAAACCGCACAACCACACCCCACAACCATCCAACACAACCACACCCTACAACCACACCCCACAACCATACCCTACAACAACATCCCACAACCACACCCCCCAACCACACCCCCACAACCACACCCTACAACCACAGCCTACAACCAAACCCCACAACCACACCCAACAACCACACCGCACAACCACATCCTACAACCACACCCCACAACCACCCTATACAACCACACTATACAACCACACCACAAAACTTAACCCACAACCACACACAACAACAAAATTCTTTAACCACACCACACAACCACACCCCACAACCACACCCAACAACTACACCCCACAACCACTTTCCACAACCACACCCCACAACCAATCCCCAAAACCACACCCTATAACCATACTCCACAACTACACCCCACAACCACACCCCACATCCACACCCCCCACAACTACACCCAACAACCACACCGCATAACCACATCCTACAACCACACCCCACTACCACACCCCACAACCACACTATACAACCACACCACAAAACATTAATCCACAACCACACACAACAACAACACTCTTTAACCACACCCCAAAACCACACCCCACAAACCAACCACACCCCACAACCACACCCCACAACCACACCCTACAACCACACCCCACAACCACACCCCACAACCACACCCCACAACCACACCCTACAACCACATCCCAAAACTACATACCACAACCACACCCCACAACTATTCCATACAACCACACCACACAACCATACCACAACACTTTCATCCACAACCACATCCCACATCCACACCTCACACCCAACACTCACAACTATACCCCACAACAACACCCCACAACTACACACCATAACCACACCCTACAACCACATCCCAAACCACACCCCACAACCACACCCTAAAACCATACCCCACAAATACACCCAACAATCACACCCCACATCCACACCACCCCACAACCACACCCCACAACAACACCCCACAACGATACCCTACAACCTCACCTCACAACCACGCCCCACAACCATGCCCCACAACCACACCCCACAACCACACCCCACAACCCCACTCTATAACCATACTCCACAACTACACCCCACAACCACACCCCACAACCACACCCCCACAACCACACCCCCACAACCACACCCTACAACCACAGCCTACAACCAAACCCCACAACCACACCCAACAACCACACCGCACAACCACATCCTACAACCACACCCCACAACCACACCCCACAACCACACTATACAACCACACCCTACAACCACACCCCACAACCCCACCCTACAACCACACCCTACAACCACACCCCACAACCACACCCCACAACCACACCCCACAACCACACCCTACAACCACACCCCACAACCACACCCCAAAACCACACCCCACAACCACACCCTACAACCACACCCTACAACCACACCCCACATCCACACCTCACAACCACACCCCACAACCACACCCTACAACCACACCCCACAACCACACCCCACAACCACACCCCACAACCACACCCTACAACCACATCCCATAACCACATACCACAACCACACCCCACAACTATACAACACAACCACACCCTACAACCACACCCCACAACCATACCACAACACTTTCAACCACAACCACACCTCACACCCAACACTCACAACCATACCCCACAACAACACCCCACAACCACACACCATAACCACACCCTTCAACCACATCCCAAACCACACCCCACAACCACACCCCAAAACCATACCCCACAAACACACCCTACAATCATACCCCACATCCACACCACACAACCACTCCCCACAACCACACCCTTCAAACACACCCCACAACCACACCCCACAACCACACCCCACAACGACACCCTACAACCTCACCTCACAACCACGCAACACAACCACACCCCACAACCTCACCCCACAACCACACCCCCACAACCAAACCCCACAACCACACCACAACACCTTAGCCCACAACCACACCCAACAACAACAACACTCCACAACAACACCCCACAACCACACCCAACAACCACACAGCACAACCACATCCTACAACCACACCCGACAACTACCCTATACAACCACACTATACAACCACACAACAAAACTTAACCCACAACCACACACAACAACAAAACTCTTTAACCACACCCCACAACCACACCCCACAACCACACCCAACAACCTCACCCCACAACCACTTTCCACAACCACACCCCACAACCAAACCCCACAACCACACCCTATAACCATACTCCACAACTACACCCCACAACCATACCCCACATCCACACCCCCACAACCACACCCTACAACCACAGCCTACAACCAAACCCCACAACTACACCTAACAACCACACCGCACAACCACATCCTACAACCAAATCCCACAACCACACCCTATAACCATACTCCACAACTACACCCCACAACCACACCTCACATCCACAACCCCACAACCATACCCTACAACCACAGCCTACAACCAAACCCCACAACTACTCCTAACAACCACACCGCACAACCACATCCTACAACCACACCCCACAACCACACCCCACAACCACACTATACTATCACACCACAAAACCTTAACCCACAACCACACACAGCAACAACACTCTTTAACCACACCCCAAAACCACACCCCACAACCACACCCCACAACCACACCCCACAAACACACCCTACAACCACACCCCACAACCACATCCCAAAACCACATACCACAACCACACCTCACAACTATACCACACAACCACACCCCACAACCATACCACAACACTTTCATCCACAACCACATCCCACAACCACACCTCACACCCAACACTCACAACCATACCCCACAACAACACCCCACAACCACACCCCATAACCACACTCTACAACCACATCCTAAACCACACCCCACAACCACACCCCAAAACCATACCCCACAAACACACCCAACAATCACACCCCACATCCACACCACCCCACAACCACACCCCACAACCACACCCCACAACGACACCCTACAACCTCACCTCACATCCACGCCCCACAACCACGCCCCTCAACCACACCCCACAACCACACCCCACAACCACACCCCACAACCACACCCTATAACCATACTCCACAACAACACCCCACAACCACACCCCACAACCACACCCCCACAACCACACCCTACAACCACAGCCTACAACCAAACCCCACAACCACACCCAACAACCACACCGCACAACCACATCCTACAACCACAACCCACAACCACACTATACAACAACACCACAAAACCTTAACCCACAACCACACCCCACAACCACACCCCACAACCACACCCTACAACCACACCCCACAATCACACCCTACAACCACACCCCACAACCACACCCTACAACCACATCCCAAAACCACATACCACAACCACACCCCACAACTATACAACACAACCACACCCTACAACCACACCCCACAACCATACCACAACACTTTCAACCACAACCACACCTCACACCCAACACTCACAACCATACCCCACAACAACACCCCACAACCACACACCATAACCACACCCTACAACCACATCCAAAACCACACCCCACAACCACACCCCAAAACCATACCCCACAAACACACCCTACAATCACACCCCACATCCACACCACACAAACACACCCCACAACCACACCCTACAAACACACCCCACAACCACGCCCCACAACCACACCCCACAACCACACCCCACAACCACACACCACAACCACACCCGACAACCAAACCCCACAACCACACCACAACACCTTAGCCCACAACCACACCCAACAACAACAACACTCCACAACCACACCCCACAACCACACACCACAACCACACCCCACAACTAGTCCCCACGACCACACCCCACAACTACACCCTACAACCACATTCCAAAACCACACCCCACAACCACACCTCACCACCACACACTACAACCTCACTCAAGAAACACACCACCTTAACCCACAACCACACCCCACAATCACACCTCAAAACCATACCCCAAAACCACACCCCACAACCACATCCCACAATTACACCCCACAACTACTACCACAACCACACCCCACAACCACACCCTACAACCACACCCTACAACCACATCCCAAAACCTCAATCCACAACCACACCCCACAACCACACCTTACCCACCACACCCCATATCCACACCCGACAACCACACACCACAACCACACCTTGCAACCACTCCCCACAACCACACCCTACAACCACACCTCACAACTACACCCCACAACAACACCTCACAACCACACCCCACAACCTCACTCTACAACCACACCCCACAACCACACCAATAACCACACCCGACAACCACACCCCACAACCAAACACATAACCACACTATACAACCACACCACAACACCTTAACCCACAACCACACCCAACAACAACACTCCACAAGCACATCCCAAACCACACCTAACAACCACACCACAACACCTTAACCCTCAACCACACCCCACAAACACACCTAACAACCACACCCCACACCACTTTCCACAACCACACCCCACAACCAAACCCCATAACCACACCCTCACAACCATACCCCACAACCACACCCCATAACCTCACCCCACAACCACACCCCACAACCTCACCCTCACAAAAACACCCCACAACCACACCCCACAACCATCCAACACAACCACACCCTACAACCACACCCCACAACCATACCCTACAACAACATCTCACAACCTCACCCCCCAACCACACCCCCACAACCACACCCTATAACCACATCCTACAACCACACCCCACAACCACCCTATACAACCACACTATACAACCACACCACAAAACTTAACCCACAACCACACACAACAACAAAACTCTTTAACCACACCACACAACCACACCCCACAACCACGCCCAACAACCACACCCCACAACTACTTTCCACAACCACACCCCAAAACCAATCCCCAAAACCACACCCTATAACCATACTCCACAACTACACCCCACAACAACACCCCACATCCACATCCCCACAACTACACCCAACAACCACACCGCACAACCACATCCTACAACCACACCCCACTACCACACCCCACAACCACACTATACAACCACACCACAAAACCTTAACCCACAACAACAACACTCTTTAACCTCACCCCAAAACCACACCCCACAACCACACCCCACAACCACACCCCACAACCACACCCCACAACCACACCCTACAACCACACCCCAACCACACCTCACAACCACACCCCACAACCACACCCTACAACCACATCCCAAAAACCACATACCACAACCACACCCCACAACTATACCACACAACCACACTCTCAACCATACCACAACACTTTCATCCACAACCACATCCCACAACTACACCTCACACCCAACACTCACAACTATACCCCACAACAACACCCCACAACTACACACCATAACCACACCCTACAACCACATCCCAAACCACACCCCACAACCACACCCCAAAACCATACCCCACAAACACACCCAACAATCACACCCCACATCCACACCACCCCACAACCACACCCCACAACAACACCCCATAACGATACCCTACAACCTCACCTCACAACCACGCTCCACAACCACGCCCCACAACCACACCCCACAACCACACCCCACAACCACACCCTATAACCATACTCCACAACTACACCCCACAACCACACCCCACAACCACACCCCCACAACCACACCCTTCAACCACAGCCTACAACCAAACCCCACAACCACACCCAACAACCACACCGCACAACCACATCCTACAACCACACCCCACAACCACACCCCACAACCACACTATACAACCACACCCTACAACCACACCCCACAACCACACCCTACAACCACACCCTACAACCACACCCCACAACCACACCCCACAACCACACCCCACAACCACACGCTACAACCACACCCCACAACCACACCCCAAACCCACACCCTACAACCACACCCTACAACCACACCCCACATCCACACCCCACAACCACATCCCACAACCACACCCTACAACCACACCCCACAACCACACCCCACAACCACACCCCACAACCACACCCTACAACCACATCCCAAAACCACATACCACAACCACACCCCACAACTATACAACACAATCACACCCTACAACCACACCCCACAATCATACCACAACACTTTCAACCACAACCACATTCCACAACCACACCTCACACCCAACACTCACAACCATACCCCACAACAACACCCCACAACCACACACAATAACCACACCCTACAACCACATCCCAAACCACACCCCACAACCACACCCCAAAACCATACCCCACAAACACACCCTACAATCACACCCCACATCCAAACCACACAACCACTCCCCACAACCACACCCTTTAAACACACCCCACAACCACACCCCACAACCACAACCCACAACGACACCCTACAACCTCACCTCACAACCACGCCCCACAACCACACCCCACAACCACACCCCACAACCACACCCCCACAACCAAACCCCACAACCACACCACAACACCTTAGCCCACAACCACACCCAACAACAACAACACTCCACAACAACACCCCACAACCACACACCACAACCACACCCCACAACTAGTCCCCACAACCACACCCTACAACAACACCCCACAACCACACACCACAACCACACCCCACAACTAGTCTCCACAACCACACCCTACAACAACACCCTACAACCACATTCCAAAACCACACCCCTCATCCACACCCCACAACCACACCTCACTAACACACTCTACAGCCACACTCAACAACCACACCCCCACAACCACACCTTACCCACCACACCCCATATCCACACCCGACAACCACACACCACAACCACACCTTGCAACCACTCCCCACAACCACACCCTACAACCACACCTCACAACTACACCCCACAACAACACCTCACAACCACACCCCACAACCTCACTCTACAACCACACCCCACAACCACACCAATAACCACACCCGACAACCACACCCCACAACCAAACACATAACCACACTATACAACCACACCACAACACCTTAACCCACAACCACACCCAACAACAACACTCCACAAGCACATCCCAAACCACACCTAACAACCACACCACAACACCTTAACCCTCAACCACACCCCACAACCACACCTAACAACCACACCCCACACCACTTTCCACAACCACACCCCACAACCAAACCCCATAACCACACCCTCACAACCATACCCCACAATCACACCCCATAACCTCACCCCACAACCACACCCCACAACCTCACCGTCACAAAAACTCCCCACAACCACACCCCACAACCATCCAACACAACCACACCCTACAACCACACCCCACAACCATACCCTTCAACAACATGTCACAACCACACCCCCCAACCACACCCCCACAACCACACCCTATAACCACATCCTACAACCACACCCCACAACCACCTTATACAACCACACTATACAACCACACCACAAAACTTATCCCACAACCACACACAACAACAAAACTCTTTAACCACACCACACAACCACACCCCACAACCACGCCCAACAACCACACCCCACAACTACTTTCCACAACCACACCCCAAAACCAATCCCCAAAACCACACCCTATAACCATACTCCACAACTACACCCCACAACAACACCCCACATCCACATCCCCACAACTACACCCAACAACCACACCGCACAACCACATCCTACAACCACACCCCACTACCACACCCCACAACCACACTATACAACCACACCACAAAACCTTAACCCACAACCACACACAACAACAACAACACTCTTTAACCACACCCCAAAACCACACCCCACAACCACACCCCACAACCACACCCCACAACCACACCCCACAACCACACCCTACAACCACACCCCAACCACACCTCACAACCACACCCCACAACCACACCCTACAACCACATCCCAAAAACCACATACCACAACCACACCCCACAACTATACCACACAACCACACTCTCAACCATACCACAACACTTTCATCCACAACCACATCCCACAACCACACCTCACACCCAACACTCACAACTATACCCCACAACAACACCCCACAACTACACACCATAACCACACCCTACAACCACATCCCAAACCACACCCCACAACCACACCCCAAAACCATACCCCACAAACACACCCAACAATCACACCCCACATCCACACCACCCCACAAACACACCCCACAACAACACCCCATAACGATACCCTACAACCTCACCTCACAACCACACTCCACAACCACGCCCCACAACCACACCCCACAACCACACCCCACAACCACACCCTATAACCGTACTCCACAACTACACCCCACAACCACACCCCACAACCACACCCCCACAACCACACCCTACAACCACAGCCTACAACCAAACCCCACAACCACACCCAACAACCACATCGCACAACCACATCCTACAACCACACCCCACTACCACACCCCACAACCACACTATACAACCACACCACAAAACCTTAACCCACAACCACACACAACAACAACACTCTTTAACCACACCCCAAAACCACACCCCACAACCACACCCCACAACCACACCCCACAACCACACCTTACCCACCACACCCCATATCCACACCCGACAACCACATACCACAACCACACCTTGCAACCACTCCCCACAACCACACCCTACAACCACACCTCACAACTACACCCCACAACAACACCTCACAACCACACCCCACAACCTCACTCTACAACCACACCCCACAACCACACCAATAACCACACAAGACAACCACACCCCACAACCAAACACATAACCACACTATACAACCACACCACAACACCTTAACCCACAACCACACCCAACAACAACACTCCACAAGCACATCCCAAACCACACCTAACAACCACACCACAACACCTTCACCCTCAACCACACCCCACAACCACACCTAACAACCACACCCCACACCACTTTCCACAACCACACCCCACAACCAAACCCCATAACCACACCCTCACAACTATACCCCACAACCACACCCCATAACCTCACCCCACAACCACACCCCACAACCTCACCCTCATAAAAACACCCCACAACCACACCCCACAACCATCCAACACAACCACACCCTACAACCACACCCCACAACCATACCCTACAACAACATCTCACAACCACACCCCCCAACCACACCCCCACAACCACACCCTACAACCACATCCTACAACCACACCCCACAACCACCCTATTCAACCACACTATACAACCACACCACAAAACTTAACCCACAACCACACACAACAACAAAACTCTTTAACCACACCACACAACCACACCCCACAACCACGCCCAACAACCACACCCCACAACTACTTTCCACAACCACACCCCACAACCAATTCCCAAAACCACACCCTATAACCATACTCCACAACTACACCCCACAACAACACCCCACATCCACACCCCCACAACTACACCCAACAACCACACCGCACAACCACATCCTATAACCACACCCCACTACCACACCCCACAACCACACTATACAACCACACCACAAAACCTTAACCCACAACCACACACAACAACAACACTCTTTAACCACACCCCAAAACCACACCCCACAACCACACCCCACAACCACACCCCACAACCACACCCCACAACCACACCCTACAACCACACCCCAACCACACCCCACAACCACACACCACAACCACACCCTACAACTACATCCCAAAAACCACATACCACAACCACACACCACAACTATACCACACAACCACACTCTCAACCATACCACAACACTTTCATCCACAACCACATCCCACAACCACACCTCACACCCAACACTCACAACTATACCCCACAACAACACCCCACAACTACACACCATAACCACACCCTACAACCACATCCCAAACCACACCCCACAACCACACCCCACAACCATACCCCACAAACACACCCAACAATCACACCCCACATCCACACCACCCCACAACCACACCCCACAACAACACCCCATAACGATACCCTACAACCTCACCTCACAACCACGCTCCACAACCACGCCCCACAACCACACCCCACAACCACACCCCACAACCACACCCTATAACCATACTCCACAACTACACCCCACAACCACACCCCATAACCACACCCCCACAACCACACCCTACAACCACATCCTACAACCACACCCCACAACCACACCCCACAACCACACTATACAACCACACCCTATAACCACACCCCACAACCACACCCTACAACCACACCCTACAACCACACCCCACAACCACACCCCACAACCACATCCCACAACCACACGCTACAACCACACCCCACAACCACACCCCAAACCCACACCCTACAACCACACCCTACAACCACACCCCACATCCACACCCCACAACCACATCCCACAACCACACCCTACAACCACACCCCACAACCACACCCCACAACCACACCCCACAACCACACCCTACAACCACATCCCAAAACCACATACCACAACCACACCCCACAACTATACAACACAATCACACCCTACAACCACACACCACAATCATACCACAACACTTTCAACCACAACCACATTCCACAACCACACCTCACACCCAACACTCACAACCATACCCCACAACAACACCCCACAACCACACACAATAACCACACCCTACAACCACATCCCAAACCACACCCCACAACCACACCCCAAAACCATACCCCACAAACACAACCTACAATCACACCCCACATCCAAACCACACAACCACTCCCCACAACCACACCCTTTAAACACACCCCACAACCACACCCCACAACCACAACCCACAACGACACCCTACAACCTCATATCACAACCACGCCCCACAACCACACCCCACAACCACACCCCACAACCACACCCCCACAACCAAACCCCACAACCACACCACAACACCTTAGCCCACAACCACACCCAACAACAACAACACTCCACAACACCTTAGCCCACAACCACACCCAACAACAACAACACTCCACAACAACACCCCACAACCACACACCACAACCACACCCCACAACTAGTCCCCACAACCACACCCTACAACAACACCCTACAACCACATTCCAAAACCACACCCCTCATCCACACCCCACCACCACACCTCACCACCACACTCTACAACCACACTCAACAACCACACCCCCACAACCACACCCTACAACTACAGCCTACAACCAAACCCCACAACCACACCCCACAACCACACCCCAAAACCATACCCCACAAACACACCCTACAATCACACCCCACATCTACACCACACAACCACTCCCCACAACCACACCCTTCAAACACACCCCACAACCACACCCCACAACCACAACCCACAACGACACCCTACAACCTCACCTCACAACCACGCCCCACAACCACACCCCACAACCACACCCCACAACTACACCCCCACAACCAAACCCCACAACCACACCACAACACCTTAGCCCACAACCACACCCAACAACAACAACACTCCACAACAACACCCCACAACCACACACCACAACCACACCCCACAACTAGTCCCCACAACCACACCCTACAACCACACCCTACAACCACATTCCAAAACCACACCCCTCATCCACACCCCACAACCACACCTCACCACCACACTCTACAACCACACTCAACAACCAAACCACCTTAACCCACAACCACACCCCACAATCACACCTCAAAACCATACCACAAAACCACACCCCACAACCACATCCCACAATTACACCCCACAACTACTACCACAACCACACCCCACAACCACACCCTACAACCACACCCTACAACCACATTCCAAAACCTCACTCCACAACCACACCCCACAACCACACCCCACAACCACACCCCTCAACCACACCCCACAACCACACCTTACCCACCACACCCCACATCCACACCCGACAACCACACCCCACAACCACACCTTGCAACCACTCCCCACAACCACACCCTACAACCACACATCACAACCACACCCCACAACCACATCCCACAACCACACCCTACAACCACACCCTACAACCACACTCCACACCCTACAACCACACCCTACAACCTCACCCTACAACCACACTTCACAACCACACCCTACAACCACACCATACAACCACACCCACCACCACACACCACAACCACACCCCACAACCACACCCCACAACCACACCCCGCAACCACACCCTACAACCACACCCTATAACCACAACCCACAACCACACCCTACAACCACACCCTACAACATCACCCACACAACGACACCCCACAACCACACCCCACCACCACACACCACAACCACACCCCACAACCACACCCTACAACCACAACTCTCAACCACATCCTACAACTACACCCCACAACCACACCACTACATCTTAACCCACAACTACATCCAACAACAACACTTAACAACCACACACTACAACCACACCACACAATCACACCACACATCCACACCACACAACCACACCCTACAACCACACCCCACAACCACACCCTACAACCACACCCTACAACCACACCCAACAACCACACCCCACATCCACACCCCAAAACTACACCCAACAACCACACCCCACAACCACACCCCAAAACCACACCCCACAACCACACCCTACAACCACACCCTACAACCACACCCCACATCCACACCCCACATCCACACCCCACAACCACACCCCACAACCACACCCTACAACCACATCCCAAAACCACATACCACAACCACACCCCACAACTATACCACACAACCACACCCTACAACCACACCCCACAACCATAACACAACACTTTCAACCATAACCACATCCCACAACCACACCTCACACCCAACACTCACAACCATACCCCGCAACCACACCCCACAACCACACACCATAACCACACCCTACAACCACATTCCAAACCACACCCAACCACCAAACACCACAACCACACCCCACAACCACACCCTACAACCACAACCCTCAACCACACCCTACAACCACACCCCACAACCACACCACTACACCTTAACCCACAACTACATCCAACAACAACACTTAACAACCACACACTACAACCACACCCCACAATCACACCACACAACCACACCCCACAACCACACCTAACAAGTACTCCCCACAACCACACCCAACAACCACATCCAAAAACCACATCCCGGAACCACACCCCACAAACACACCACACAGTCACACCCTACAAACACACCCCACAACCACACCCCACAACCACACCCCACAATCACACCCCGCAACCAGACCCCACTACTACTCCCACAACCACACCCCAAAACAACACCTCACAACCACACCCTACAACAACACCACACAACCACACTCCACAACCTCACTCTACAACCACACCCCACAACAACACCTCACAACCACACCCTACAACAACACCACACAACCACACCCCACAACCTCACTCTACAACCACACCCCACAACCACACCAATAAGCACACCCGACAACCACACCCCACAACCACACACACAACCACACTATACAACCACACCACAACACCTTAACCCACAACCACACCCAACAACAACACTCCACAAGCACATCCCAAACCACACCTAACAACCACATCACAACACCTTAACCCCATAACTACACCCCATAACCACACTATACAACCACACCCTACAACCACACCCCACAACCACACCCTACAACCACACCCTACAACCACACCCCACAACCACACCCCACAACCACACCCCACAACCACACCCTACAACCACACCCCACAACCACTTCCCAAAACCACACCCCACAACCACACCCTACAACCACTCCCTACAACCACACCCACATCCATACCCCACAATCACACCCCACAACCACACCCTACAACCACACCCCACAACCACACCCCACAACCACACCCCACAACCACACCCTACAACCACATCCCAAAACCACATACCACAACCACACCCCACAACTATACCACACAACCACACCCTACAAACACACCCCACAACCATACCACAACACTTTCAACCACAACCACATCCCACAACCGCACCTCACACCCAACACTCACAACCATGCCCCACAACAACACCCCACAACCACACACTATAACCACACCTTACAACCACATCCCCAACCACACCCCACAACCACACCCCAAAACCATACCCCACAAACACACCCTACAATCACACCCCACATCCACACCACACAACCACTCCCCACAATCACACCCTTCAAACACACCCCACAACCACACCCCACAACCACACCCCACAACGACACCCTACAACCTCACCTCACAACCACGCCCCACAACCACACCCAACAACCGCACCCCAAAACCACACCCTACAATCACATCCCAAAACCACATACCACAACCACACCCCACAACTATACCATACAACCACACCACACAACACTTTCATCCACAACCACATCCCACATCCACACCTCACACCCAACACTCACAACTATACCCCACAACAACACCCCACAACTACACACCATAACCACACCCTACAACCACAACCCAAACCGCACCCCACAACCACACCCCAAAACCATACCCCACAAACACACCCAACAATCACACCCCACATCCACACCACCCCACAACCACACCCCACAACAACACCCCACAACGACACCTTACAACCTCACCTGACAACCACGCCCCACAACCACGCCCCACAACCACACCCCACAACCACACCCCACAACCACACCCTATAACCATACTCCACAACTACACCCCACAACCACCCCCCACAACCACACTATACAACCACACCCTACAACCACACCCCACAACCCCACCCTACAACCACACCCTACAACCACACTCCAAAACCACACCCCACAACCACACCCCACAACCACACCCTACAACCACAACCCACAACCACACCCCAAAACCACACCCCACAACCACACCCTACAACCACACCCTACAACCACACCCCACATCCACACCTCACAACCACACCCCACAACCAGACCCTACAACCACACCCCACAACCACACCCCACAACCAAACCCCACAACCACACCCTACAACCACATCCCAAAACCACATACCACAACCACACCCCACAACTATACAACACAACCACACCCTACAACCACACCCCACAACCATACCACAACACTTTCAACCACAACCACATCCCACAACCACACCTCACAACCAACACTCACAACCATACCCCACAACAACACCCCACAACCACACACCATAACCACACCCTACAACCACATCCCAAACCACACCCCACAACCACACCCCAAAACCATACCCCACAAACACACCCTACAATCACACCCCACATCCACACCACACAACCACTCCCCACAACCACACCCTACAAACACACCCCACAACCACACCCCACAACCACAACCCACAACGACACCCTACAACCTCACCACACAACCACGCCCCACAACCACACCCCACAACCTCACCCCACAACCACACCCCCACAACCAAACCCCACAACCACACCACAACACCTTAGCCCACAACCACACCCAACAACAACAACACTCCACAACAACACCCCACAACCACACCCAACAACCACACCGCACAACCACATCCTACAACCACACCCGACAACCACCCAATACAACTACACTATACAACCACACAACAAAACTTAACCCACAACCACACACAACAACAAAACTCTTTAACCACACCCCACAACCACACCCCACAACCACACCCAACAACCACACCCCACAACCACTTTCCACAACCACACCCCACAACCAAACTCCACAACAACACCCTATAACCATACTCCACAACTACACCCCACAACCACACCCCACATCCACACCCCCACAACCACACCCTACAACCACAGCCTACAACCAAACCCCACAACTACACCTAACAACCACACCTCACAACCACATCCTACAACCAAACCCCACAACCACACCCTATAACCATACTCCACAACTACACCCCACAACCACACCCCACATCCACACCCCCACAACCATACCCTACAACCACAGCCTTCAACCAAACCCCACAACTACACCTAACAACCACACCGCACAACCACATCCTACAACCACACCCCACAACCACACCCCACAACCACACTATACAACCACACCACAAAACCTTAACCCACAACCACACACAACAACAACACTCTTTAACCACACCCCAAAATCACACCACATTACCACACCCCACAACCATACCCCACAAACACACCCTACAACCACACCCCACAACCACATCCCAAAACCACATACCACAACCACACCCCACAACTATACCACACAACCACACCCCACAACCATACCACAACACTTTCATCCACAACCACATCCCACAACCACACCTCACACCCAACACTCACAACCATACCCCACAACAACACCCCACAACCACACACCATAACCACACCCTACAACCACATCCTAAACCACACCCCACAACCACACACCAAAACCATACCCCACAAACACACCCAACAATCACACCCCACATCCACACCACCCCACAACCACACCCCACAACCACACCCCACAACGACACCCTACAACCTCACCTCACAACCACGCCCCACAACCACGCCCCTCAACCACACCCCACAACCACACCCCACAACCACACCCCACAACCACACCCTATAACCATACTCCACAACTACACCCCACAACCACACCCCACAACCACACCCCCACAACTACACCCTACAACCACAGCCTACAACCAAACCCCACAACCACACCCAACAACCACACCGCACAACCACATCCTACAACCACAACCCACAACCACACTATACAACAACACCACAAAACCTTAACATACAACCACACCCCACAACCACACCCTACAACCACACCCTACAACCACACCCCACAACCACACCCTACAACCACACCCCACAACCACAACCCACAACCACAACCTACAACCACATCCCAAAACCACATACCACACCCCACAACTATACCACACAACCACACCCTACAACCACACCCCACATCCATACCACAACACTTTCAACCACAACCACACCTCACACCCAACACTCACAACCATACCCCACAACAACACCCCACAACCACACACCATAACCACACCCTACAACCACATCCAAAACCACACCCCACAACCACACCCCAAAACCATACCACACAAACACACCCTACAATCACACCCCACATCCACACCGCACAAACACACCCCACAACCACACCCTACAAACACACCACATAACCACACCCCACAACGACACCCTACAACCTCACCTCACAACCACGCCCCACAACCACACCCCACAACCACACCACAACACCTTAGCCCACAACCACACCCAACAACAACAACACTCCACAACCACACCCCACAACCACACACCACAACCACACCCCACAACTAGTCCCCACAACCACACCCCACAACTACACCCTACAAACACATTCCAAAACCACACCCCACAACCACACCTCACCACCACACTCTACAACCACACTCAAGAACCACACCACCTTAACCCACAACCACACCAAACAATCAAACCTCAAAACCAAACCCCAAAACCACACCCACAACCACACCCCACAATTACACCCCACAACTACTACCACAACCAGACCCCACAACCACACCCTACAACCACACCCTACAACCACATCCCAAAACCTCACTCCACAACCACACCCCACAACCACACCTTACCTACCACACCCCATATCCACACAAGACAACCACACACCACAACCACACCTTGCAACCACTCCCCACAACCACACCCTACAACCACACCCCACAACCACACCTCACAACCACATCCCACAACCACACCCTACAACCACACCCTACAACCACACTCCACACCCTACAACCACATCCTACAACCTCACCCTACATCCACACTCCACAACCACACCCTACAACCACACCCTACAACCACACCCCACCACCACACACCACAACCACACCCCACAACCACCCCCCACAATGACACCCCGCAACCACACCCTACAACCACACCCTACAACCACAACCCACAACCACACCCTACTACCACACCCCACCACCACACACCACAACCACACCCCACAACCACACCCCACAACGACACCCCGCAACCACACCCTACAACCACACCCTACAACCACAACCCACAACCACACCCTACAATCACACCCTACAACCACACCCCCACAACCACACCCCACCACCACACCCCACAACCACACCTCACAACTACACCCTACAACCTCACCCTACAACCACACTCCACAACCACACCCTACAACCACACCCCACCACCACACACCACAACCACACCCCACAACCACACCCCACAACCACACCCCACAAACACACCCCACAGACACACCCTACAAACACACCCCGCAACCAGACCCCACTACTACTCCCACAACCACATCCCACAACAACACCTCACAACCACACCCCACAACAACACCTCACAACCACACCCCACAACCTCACTCTACAACCACACCCCACAACAACACCAATAACCACACCCGACAACCACACCCCACAACCACACACATAACCACACTATACAACCACACCACAACACCTTAACCCACAACCACACCAAACAACAACACTCCACAAGCACATCCCAAACCACACCTAACAACCACACCACAACACCTTAACCCTCAACCACACCCCACAACCACACCTAACAACAACACCCCACACCACTTTCCACAACCACACCCCACAACCAAACCCCACAACCACACCCCATAACCACACCCTCACAACCATACCCCACAACCACACCCCACAACCTCACCCCACAACCACACCCCACAACCTCACCCTCACAAAAACACCGCACAACCACACCCCACAACCATCCAACACAACCACACCCTACAACCACACCCCACAATCATACCCTACAACAACATCCCACAACCACACCCCCCAACCACACCCCCACAACCACACCCTACAACCACAGCCTACATCCAAACCCAACAACCACACTCAACAACCACACCGCACAACCACATCCTACAACCACACTATACAACCACACCACAAAACTTAACCCACAACCACACACAACAACAAAACTCTTTAACCACACCACACAACCACACCCCACAACCACGCCCAACAACCACACGCCACAACTACTTTCCACAACCACACCCCACAACCAATCCCCAAAACCACACCCTATAACCATACTCCACAACTACACCCACAACCACACCCCACATCCACACCCCCACAACTACACCCAACAACCACACCGCACAACCACATCCTACAACCACACCCCAACCACACCCTACAACCACACCCCACAACCACACCCTACAACCACATCCCAAAACCACATACCACAACCACACCCCACAACTATACCACACAACCACACTCTCAACCATACCACAACACTTTCATCCACAACCACATCCCACAACCACACCTCACACCCAACACTCACAACTATACCCCACAACAACACCCCACAACTACACACTATAACCACACCCTACAACCACATCCCAAACCACACCCCACAACCACACCCCAAAACCATACCCCACAAACACACCCAACAATCACACCCCACATCCACACCACCCCACAACCACACCCCACAACAACACCCCATAACGATACCCTACAACCTCACCTCACAACCACGCTCCACAACCACGCCCCACAACCACACCCCACAACCACACCCCACAACTACAGCCTACAACCAAACCCCACAACCACACCCAACAACCACACCGCACAACCACATCCTACAACCACACCCCACAACCACACCCCACAACCACACTATACGACCACACCCACTCCACACCACACAACCACACCCTACAACCACACCCTGCAACCACACCCAAGAACCACACCCCACAACCACACCCCACAACGACACCCTACAACCTCACCTCACAACCACGCCCCACAACCACACCCCACAACCACACCCCACAACCACACACCACAACCACACCCCACAACCAAACCCCACAACCACACCACAACACCTTAGCCCACAACCACACCCAACAACAACAACACTCCACAACCACACCCCACAACCACACACCACAACCACACCCCACAACTAGTCCCCACAACCACACCCCACAACTACACCTTACAACCACATTCCAAAACTACACCCCACAACCACACCCCACAATTACACCCCACAACTACTACCACAACCACACCCCACAACCACACCCTACAACCACACCCTACAACCACATCCCAAAACCTCACTCCACAACCACACCCCACAACCACACCTTACCCTCCACACCCCACAACCACACTCCACAACCACACTATACAACCACACCCTACAACCACACCCCACAACCACACCCTACAACCACACCCTACAACCACACCCCACAACCACACCCCACAACCACACCCCACAACCACACCCTACAACCACACCCCACAACCACACCCCAAAACCACACCCTACAACCACACCCTACAACCACACCCCACATCCACACCCCACAACCACATCCCACAACCACACCCTACAACCACACCCCACAACCACACCCCACAACCACACCCCACAACCACACCCTACAACCACATCCCAAAACCACATACCACAACCACACCCCACAACTATACAACACAATCACACCCTACAACCACACCCCACAATCATACCACAACACTTTCAACCTCAACCACATCCCACAACCACACCTCACACCCAACACTCACAACCATACCCCACAACAACACCCCACAACCACACACCATAACCACACCCTACAACCACATCCCAAACCACACCCCACAACCACACCCCAAAACCATACCCCACAAACACACCCTACAATCACACCCCACATCCACACCACACAACCACTCCCCACAACCACACCCTTTAAACACACCCCACAACCACACCAAACAACCACAACCCACAACGACACCCTACAACCTCACCTCACAACCACGCCCCACAACCAAACCCCACAACCACACCCCACAACCACACCCCCACAACCAAACCCCACAACCACACCACAACACCTTAGCCCACAACCACACCCAACAACAACAACACTCCACAACAACACCCCACAACCACACACCACAACCACACCCCACAACTAGTCCCCACAACCACACCCTACAACCACATTTCAAAACCACACCCCTCATCCACACCCCACAACCACACCTTACCACCACACTCTACAACCACACTCAACAACCACACCACCTTAACCCACAACCACACCCCACAATCACACCTCAAAACCATATCACAAAACCACACCCCACAACCACATCCCACAATTACACCCCACAAGTACTACCACAACCACACCCCACAACCACACCCTACAACCACACCCTACAACCACATTCCAAAACCTCACTCCACAACCACACCCCACAACCACACCCCACAACCACACCTTACCCACCACACCCCACATCCACACCCGACAACCACACCCCACAACCACACCTTGCAACCACTCCCCACAACCACACCCTACAACCACACCCCACAACCACACCCCACAACCACATCCCACAACCACACCCCACAACAACACCTCACAACCACACCCCACAACAACACCTCACAACCACACCCCACAACCTCACTCTACAACCACACCCCACAACCACACCAATAACCACACCCGACAACCACACCCCACAACCACACACATAACCACACTATACAACCACACCACAACACCTTAACCCACAACCACACCCAACAATAACACTCCACAATCACATTCCAAACCACACCTAACAACCACCCACAACACCTTAACCCTCAACCACACCTAACAACCACACCCCACACCATTTTCAACAACCACACCCCACAACCAAACCTCACAACCGCACCCCATAACCACACCCTCACAACCATACCCCCCCAACCACACCCCACAACCTCACCCCACAACCACACCCCACAACCTCACCCTCACAAAAACACCCCACAACCACACCCTACAACCATCCAACACAACCACACCCTACAACCACACCCCACAACCATACCCTACAACAACATCCCACAACCACACCCCCCAACCACACCCCCACAACCACACCCTACAACCACAGCCTACAACCAAACCCCACAACCACACCCAACAACCACACCGCACAACCACATCATACAACCACACCCCACAATTACCCTATACAACCACACTATACAACCACACCACAAAACTTAACCCACAACCACACACAACAACAAAACTTTTTAACCACACCACACAACCACACCCCACAACCACACCCAACAACCACACCCCACAACTACTTTTCACCACCACACCCCACAACCAATTCCCAAAACCACACCCTATAACCATACTCCACAACTACACCCCACAACCACACCCCACATCCACACCCCCACAACTACACCCAACAACCACGCCGCACAACAACATCCTACAACCACACCCCACTACCACACCCCACAACCACACTATACAACCACACCACAAAACCTTAACCCACAACCACACATAACAACAACACTCTTTAACCACACCCCAAAACCACACCCCACAACCACACCCCACAACCACACCCCACAACCACACCCTACAACCACACCCCACAACCACACCCCACAACCACACCCCACAACCACACCCTACAACCACATCCCAAAACCACATACCACAACCACACCCCACAACTATACCACACAACCACACCACACAACCATACCACCACACAACCATACCACCACACTTTCATCCACAACCACATCCCACAACCACACCTCACACCCAACACTCACAACTATACCCCACAACAACACCCCACAACTACACACCATAACCACACCCTACAACCACATCCCAAACCACACCCCACAACCACACCCCAAAACCATACCCCACAAACACACCCAACAATCACACCCCACATCCACACCACCCCACAACCACACCCCACAACCACACCCTATAACCATACTTCACAACTACACCCCACAACCACACCCCACAACCACACCCCCACAACCACACCCTACAACTACAGCCTACAACCAAACCCTACAACCACACCCAACAACCACACCGCACAACCACATCCTACAACCACACCCCACAACCACACCCCACAACCACACTATACAACCACACCCTACAACCACACCCCACAACCACACCCTACAACCACACCCTACAACCACACCCCACAACCACACTCCACAGCCACACCCCACAACCACACCCTACAACCACACCCCACAACCACACTATACAACCACACCCTACAACCACACCCCACAACCACACCCTACATCAACACCCTACAACCACACCCCACATCCACACCCCACAACCACATCCCACAACCACACCCTACAACCACACCCCACAACCACACCCCACAACCACACCCCACAACCACACCCTTCAACCACATCCCAAAACCACATAATACAACCACACCCCACAACTATACAACACAACCACACCCTACAACCACACCCCACAACCATACCACAACACTTTCAACCACAACCAGATCCCACAACCACACCTCACACCCAACACTCACAACCAGACCCCACAACAACACCTCACAACCACACACCATAACCACACCCTATAACCACATCCCAAACCACACCCCACAACCACACCCCAAAACCATACCCCACAAACAAACCCTACAATCACACCCCACATCTACACCACACAACCACTCCCCACAACCACACCCTTCAAACACACCCCACAACCACACCCCACAACCACAACCCACAACGACACCCTACAACCTCACCTCACAACCACGCCCCACAACCACACCCCACAACCACACCCCACAACTACACCCCCACAACCAAACCCCACAACCACACCACAACACCTTATCCCACAACCACACCCAACAACAACAACACTCCACAACAACACCCCACAACCACACACCACAACCACACCCCACAACTAGTCCCCACAACCACACCCTACAACCACAGCCTACAACCACATTCCAAAACCACACCCCTCATCCACACCCCACCACCACACCTCACCACCACACTCTACAACCACACTCAACAACCACACCACCTTAACCCACAACCACACTCCACAATCACACTTCAAAACCATACCACAAAACCACACCCCACAACCACATCCCACAATTACACCCCACAACTACTACCACAACCACACCCCACAACCACACCATACAACCACACCCTACAACCACACCCTACAACCACATTCCAAAACCACACCCCTCATCCACACCCCACAACCACACCTCACCACCACACTCTACAACCACACTCAACAACCACACCACCTTAACCCACAACCACACCCCACAATCACACCTCAAAACCATACCACAAAACCACACCCCACAAACACATCCCACAACCACACCCCACCACCACACACCACAACCACACCCCACAACCACACCCTACAACCACAACCCTCAACCACATCCTACAACCACACCCCACAACCACACCACTACACCTTAACCCACAACTACATCCAACAACAACACTTAACAACCACACACTACAACCACACCCCACTGTAACACCCAGGACCTCCCCCCCCTTCAGAGATCACACACATTACCTTAAGCTATCTGTCTCTCCCTGGCTGAGATGTTCTTCACAGCCCCGCTCTCGATCCCGGTGTACCGCCCTCTGCCCTCCTATGTTCCTACAGGCCCTCTATATACAACCCCCACAGGGGGGAGGGGGAGATCTGCTGTTGCTACCCACCAAGAGTGTACAAACACTCAAGAAATATTTCAAAAAGCTTGTTTGACATCACGTTTCGCACCATCGGCCCAAGGTCAGGCACATTAGGGCATGCGCGATAAGGCGTACCGGCTCAGTAGAATGTGACACAAGCAACGCCTGTGTAGTGATGGGCCCCAGGAGCTGAAGTCGGGATCCACCTGGCCTGCCGCCACGCCACCCACGCCCCAACACCTGCACCTGCTTACTTCTGTTGCAAGACATCGTCGACGTCACACTCTCTGCCCTGCTGTCACGACTCCTGCTATGTAGCTGCTGTCACTCATCATCGACCGTCAGCTTCAAGCAACTGGAGGTGAGATGTGCCTCCATACATCTCTCCTAACACCGTTCACTTGTGACCGGCCAAGTCCCCGGCCGCTGTCACTTGCCGCTGCTCTTCACACCACCACCTTCGAGCAGTTTGATAGCTTGACGAGGAGTCTGTTACCAGTAGACTCGCTCTGTCACCAGACGTACCCCCAGAGCTGTTACAAGAAGATCTTAGGGTATGTGCAGGCATCATCGACGGGCAGACGCTGGACCAACCTCAGGTCTCCAACATCGCCACCAACATCACGTCACCAACATCTGGTCTCCAACATCGGGTCTCCAACATCGTTTCCAACATCGTCACCATCATAACGTCTCCAACATCACGTCACCAACATCAGGTCACCTCGCGAGAGTATAACGGATGCACGATAGAAAACGCGTATATAAACACGAACATTAATGTGTCAAGATTTACGAATGATGGTTCAGAGAAATGACTCTATTATTAACGGTGTCAAATAGTTTTGTCTAATTGGATTAAAAGTGTAACATTTATGGGGATGTAAAGTAACTAGGCCTAGAAAAAGTGGTCCTAGACAGTGTTCTTAGCTAGATGACTTCGGTCTCTAGCACAAACTTTATCTTGGAATTTATTACTATTTTATTTCATGTATGTATCTATGTGATAAGTCTGTCCTGGTGATGAGTGTCCAGGTTCCCTATTTGGTACCAGTGTATGGGTACATAATTTGTTTTTTATATTTGCATGTCTTTTTATTTCATTAAAATGTTGTAATGTTAAGTAATGTTTCTGTTGTGGTAAGAGGTAGTCTTACTTTCAGTGTGTGCAGGGTGCATAGAGGTTGACCCTGGCACTATTGTCTTGGGCGGTATATGGATTGGCCCACAAGTATTCTGTTAACGGACGATTCTATTGATGAGTCTTCATGTCTATTGTTGTATTCTTACCATGTTTCATAACTTGTATAACTCATACGTTTGGGTGTGGGTCATGAGGTACCCAGCAGATGTTTGGGGTATGCCCACTTAGGTATAATGTTTCCTGTTATTTTTAATTAGTTAGATTTAAATGTTAGAGTAGGAATATTTCTTATATATATTTTTTTTCATGTTGCTGTTCATTTTTTTTTGTATGTTTTGTTCTTCAGACCTTCTGAGGAAGACTTGCTAGCCTGCCTAGTGTGCAGGCAGGATATGTCATTATTTCATAGTATTCCTTATTGCCATGTATTGTAATTCAGGGTTGTATTATGTAGCCTTGTGTCATTACTTATATTTTGACATTATATTATTTTTTAATTACTTGTAATTTTCCTGTTCCATTAGGAATTGTTCTTAAAGTTTTTATGTCATGCTTGTTTTAAGGCGATTTTTTTTGTTTTGGTCTTCCGGCCTTCTGAGGGAGCCTTGCTGGCCTGCCTCGGGTGCAGTCGGGATTTGTTTTTTTTCATTGATACTTTATTGTCATATTAGGATATCGGAATCGTATCATGTGTGACGGTATCATTGCTTGTACTTGTGCCAAGGTATTTTTTTTGTAGTTTTGTTTCTTTCATTATACATTTATGTTTTGTTCTTACTGCAGTATAACTGTATAATGTACTTTGCTTCATGTTAATTTAGTTAGCTTACTTTTATCATTATGTCACTGGCAATTTTTTTTTTCTTTTAGGGTTAGTTGTGGTATTTTGGAGGAGTTAGGATAAGACAAAATTGGGCTTAATTATCATACACCCGATTTTGTCTTAACTCCGGGGAAAGGGAGCTGTAACACCCAGGACCTCCCCCCCCTTAGAGTTCACACCCAGGGAAGCCTTCTCCAAGAGGTCAGCCCAGATGACCTCCAGTTTATCTTGTTTATTGATTAAAAATTCCTGGGTTAGTCTTAGTCAGCATAGTTTCAAGTATGTAATATTTCATGCAAGGAAATTAGACTCCAGATTCTTATGTGTAAACATCCCTGGATCTCCCCCTTTTGGCCAGGTCAGAGGTCAGTCACACACGTAATTAATAACTCCTCTCTTGAAGAGTGTATGGTGAATGTCAAACAAGCTTTTTGAAATATTTCTTGAGTGTTTGTACACTCTTGGTGGGTAGCAACAGCAGATCTCCCCCTCCCCCCTGTGGGGGTTGTATATAGAGGGCCTGTAGGAACATAGGAGGGCAGAGGGCGGTACACCGGGATCGAGAGCGGGGCTGTGAAGAACATCTCAGCCAGGGAGAGACAGATAGCTTAAGGTAATGTGTGTGATCTCTGAGTTTTTGTTCCATGTCCAAATTTCTTAACTTTTTGCCAGTGTTAGGGTAGGATTTATAATTGGTGATTGACATAATTTTGGTCTCAATAAACTTACGTGAAATTTCCCGTCTGTGTCAATTGTTGAATCCTCTTAGCCTTTTGGATATAGTGGCTGACAACCGTTTTCAAAATTAATGACAGTCATAGAAAGTACTCTCCAAGTCAAGCAATGTTTCTTGCCTCGTTGCTTGATATAGTTTCAATGGTCAAAGGCAGATGGTGGCAGCGTATTTCATCCTGTGTTAGCATCTCCTTGTTGGCAGTGTACTTTGTAGTTCCGGTGTAACCATCATATGTCAGCCCATAACAGTGTTACCAAGTGCAACCAATGGGGAAGTGTTACTCAGGATAGTTTAGTGTTCCATTATAGTGGTGTTCCATTATAGTGGTACATTTTAGCATGGTGTTACAATAGAGTGGTGTTACACCACAATCACACCACACAATCACACCCCACAACCACACCCTACAACCACACCCCACAACCACACCCTACAACCACACCCTACAACCACACCCCACAACCACACCCCACAACCACACCCCACAACTACACCATACAACCACACCCCACAACCACACCTAAAAACCACACCCCACAACCATACCACAACACTTTCAACCACAACCACATCCCACAACCACACCTCACACCCAACACTCACAACCATACCCCGCAACCACACCCCACAACCACACACCATAACCACACCCTACAACCACATCCCAAACCACACCCAACAACCACACCCCAAAACCATACCCCACAAACACACCCTACAATCACACCCCACACCCACACCATACAACCACTCCCCACAACCACACCCATCAAACACACCCCACAACCACACCCCACAACCACACCCCACAACGACACTTTGCAACCTTACCTCACAACCACGCCCCACAACCACACCCCACAACCACACCCCACAACCACACCCCCACAACCAAACCCCACAACCACACCACAACACCTTAGCCCACAACCACACCCAACAACAACAACACTCCACAACACCACCCTACAACCACACACCACAACCACACCCCACAACTAGTCCCCACAACCACACCCTACAACCACACCCAACAACCACATTCCAAAACCACACCCCTTATTCACACCCCACAACCACACCTCACCACCACACTCTACAACCACACTCAACAACCACACCACCTTAACCCACAACCACACCCCACAATCACACCTCAAAACCATACCACAAAACCACACCCCACAACCACATCCCACAATTACACCCCACAACTACTACCACAACCACACCCCACAACCACACCCTACAACCACACCCTACAACCACACCCTACAACCATATTACAAAACCTCACTCCACAACCACACCCCACAACCACACCCCACAACCACACCATACCCACCACACCCCACATCCACACCCGAGAACCACACTCCACAATCACACCTTGCAACCACTCCCCACAACCACACGCTACAACCACACCCCACAACCACACCCCACAACCACATCCCACAACCACACCCTACAACCACACCCTACAACCACACTCCACTTCCTACAACCACACCCTACAACCGCACACTACAACCACACTCCACAACCACACTCTACAACCACACCCTACAACCACACCCCACCACCACACACCACAACCACACCCCACAACCACACCCCACAACCACACCCTATAACCACAACCCACAACCACACCCTACAACCACACCCTACAACCAAACCCCCACAACCACACCCCACAACCACACCCCACCACCACACACCACAACCACACCCCACAACCACCCCCTACAACCACAACCCTCAACCACACCCTACAACCACACCCCACAACCACACCACTACACCTTAACCCACAACTACATCCAACAACAACACTAAACAACCACACACTACATCCACACCCCACAATCACACCACACAACCACACCCCACAACCACACCTAACAACTACTCCCCACAACCACACCCAACAACCACATCCAAAAACCACATCCCGGAACCACACCCCACATACACACAACACAGTCACACCCTACAAACACACCCCACAACCACACCCCACAACCACACTCCACAATCACACCCCGCAACCAGACCCCACTACTACTCCCACAACCACACCCCACAACAACACCTCACAACCACACCCTACAACAACACCACACAACCACACCCCACAACCTCACTCTACAACCACACCCCACAACCACACCAATAAGCACACCCGACAACCACACCCCACAACCACACACACAACCACACTATACAACCACACCACAACACCTTAACCCACAACCACACCCAACAACAACACTCCACAAGCACATCCCAAACCACACCTAACAACCACACCACAACACCTTAACCCACAACTACACCCCATAACCACACTATACAACCACACCCTACAACCACACCCCACAACCACACCCTACAACCACACCCTACAACCACACCCCACAACCACACCCCACAACCACACCCCACAACCACACCCTACAGCCACACCCCACAACCACACCCCAAAACCACACCCCACAACCACACCCTACAACCACACCCTACAACCACACCCCACATCCATACCCCACAATCACACCCCACAACCACACCCTACAACCACACCCCACAACCACACCCCACAACCACACCCCACAACCACACCCTACAACCACATCCCAAAACCACATACCACAACCACACCCCACAACTATACCACACAACCACACCCTACAAACACACCCCACAACCATACCACAACACCTTCAACCACAACCACATCCCACAACCACACCTCACACCCAACAC
Organism: Procambarus clarkii; assembly: GCF_040958095.1. Classification (NCBI taxonomy): domain Eukaryota; kingdom Metazoa; phylum Arthropoda; class Malacostraca; order Decapoda; family Cambaridae; genus Procambarus; species Procambarus clarkii. Next base: position 33,871,957 of record NC_091199.1, read on the forward strand.
TCACAACCATACCCCACAACCACACCCCACAACCACACCCCAAAACCATACCCCACAAACACACCCTACAATCACACCCCACATCCACACCACACAACCACTCCCCACAACCACACCCTACAAACACACCCCACAACCACACCCCACAACCACACCCCACAACGACACGCTACAACCTCACCTCGCAACCACGCCCCACAACCACACCCCACAACCACACCCCACAACCACACCCCCACAACCAAACTCCACAACCACACCACAACACCTTAGCCCACAACCACACCCAACAACAACAACACTCCACAACAACACCCCACAACCACACACCACAACCACACCCCACAACTAGTCCCCACAACCACACCCTACAACCACACCCTACAACCACATTCCAAAACCACACCCCTCATCCACACCCCACACCCACACCTCACCACCACACTCTACAACCACACTCAACAACCACACCACCTTAACCCACAACCACACCCCACAATCACACCTCAAAACCATACCACAAAACCACACCCCACAACCACATCCCACAATTACACCCCACAACTACTACCACAACCACACCCCACAACCACACCCTACAACCACACCCTACAACCACATTCCAAAACCTCACTCCACAACCACACCCCACAACCATACCTTACCCACCATACCCCACATCCACACCCGACAACCACACCCCACAACCACACCTTGCAACCACTCCCCACAACCACACCCTACAACCACACCCCACAACCACACCCCACAACCCCATCCCACAACCACACCCTACAACCACACCCTACAACCACACTCCACACCCTACAACCACACCCTACAACCTCACCCTACAACCACACTCCACAACCACACCCTACAACCACACCCTACAACCACACCCCACCACCACACACCACAACCACACCCCACAACCACACCCCACAACCACACCCCGCAACCACACCCTACAACCACACCCTATAACCACAACCCACAACCACACCCTACAACCACACCCTACAACCACACCCCCACAACCACACCCCACAACCACACACCACAACCACACCCCACAACCACACCCTACAACCACAACCCTCAACCACACCCTACAACCACACCCCACAACCACACCACTACACCTTAACCCACAACTACATCCAACAACAACACTTAACAACCACACACTACAACCACACCCCACAATCACACCACACAACCACACCCTACAACCACACCTAACAACAACTACCCACAACCACATCCAAAAACCACATCCCGGAACCGCACCCCACAAACACACCCTACAGTCACACCCTACAATCACACCCCACAACCACACCCCACAACCACACCCCACAACAACACCTCACAACCACACCCCACAACAACACCTCACAACCACACCCCACAACCTCACTCTACAACCATACCCCACAACCACACCAATAACCACACCCGACAACCACACCCCACTACCACACACACAACCACACTATACAACCACACCACAACACCTTAACCCACAACCACACCCAACAACAACACTCCACAAGCACATCCCAAACCACACCTAACAACCACACAACAACACCTTAATCCACAACCACACCTAACAACCATACCCCAAAACCCCACCCCACACCCACACACCCTAGAATTACACCCAACAACTACTACCACAACCACACCCCACAACCACTCCCAACAACCACACCCCACCACCACACCCTACAACCACACCCCACAAACACACCCTACAACTACTCCCCACAACCACACCCTCCAACCACACCCCACAACCACACCCCACAACCCCACCCCACAACCACACCCCACAACCCCACCCCACAACCAAACTATACAACTACACTATACAACCACACCACAACACCTTAACCCACAACCAAACCCTACAACCACACCTCACAACCACACCCTACAACCACACCCCACAACCCCACCCCACAACCAAACTATACAACCACACCCCAACACCTTAACCCACAACCACACCCAACAAAAACACCCCACAACCACGCCCCACGACCACACCCCTCAACTACTCCAAACTACCACACCCCTCAACTACTCCAAACTACCACACCCCACGACCACACCCTACAACAACATCCCAAAACCACATCCCACAACCACACCCCACAACCACACCCCGCAACCACACCCTACAACCAAACCCACAACCAAACCACAACACCTTAATTCACAACCAAACCCTACAACCACACCTCTCAACCACACCCCACAACCACACCCCACGACCACACCCTACAACAACATCCCAAAACCACATACCACAACCACACCCCACAACCACACCCGCAACCACACCCTACAACCAAACCCCACAACCAAACTACAACACCTTAATTCACAACCAAACTCTACAACCACACCTCTCAACCACACCCCACAACCACACCCCACAACCATACCCCACAACCACACCCCACAACCACACCCCACAACCACACCCCACAACCACACCCCACAACCACACCCCACAACCACACGACACAACCACACATTACAACACCCCTCAACCACACCTCACTACCACACCTAACAACCACACCCCCCAAACCACACGCCAAGATAGCGCGCAGGACTCGTAATTCTGTGGCGCGAAGTTTCTTTCACCCTTAATGCCCCTGTTACCTAGCAGTAAATAGGTACCTGGGAGTTAGTTAGTCACGGGCTGCTTCCTGGTGTGTGTGTGTGTGTGTGTGTGTGTGTGTGTGTGTGTGTGTGTGTGTGTGTGTGTGTGTGTGTGTGTGTGTGTGTGTGTGTGTGTGTGTGTGTGTGCGTGTGTGTGTGTGAGTGTGTGTGTGTGTGTGTGTGTGTGTGTGTGTGTGTGTGTGTGTGTGTGTGTGTGTGTGTGTGTGTGTGTGTGTGTGTGTGTGTGTGTGTGTGTGTGTGTGTGTGTGTGTAGGAAAACAAAAGTTGTTAGTAATACAGTTGATTGACAGTTGAGAGGTGGGCCTAAAGAGCATAGCTCAACCCCTGGAAACACAACTAGGTGCATACTCAGGTACACAAACATTAACATTCAAGTATACACACACACACACTCAGGCACACAAACAATAACATACAAGTATACACACACACACTCAGGTACACAAAGAATAACATACACACACACTCAGGTACACAAACCATAACATACACGTACACACAAACACATTCACACACTCAGGCACAACAACATACAAGTATACACAAACACACTCAGGTACACAAACAATAACATACACAAACACACACTCAGGCACACAAACAATAACATAAACACACACTCAGGTACACAAACCATAACATACACGTACACACAAACACATTCACACACTCAGGCACAACAACATACAAGTATACACAAACACACTCAGGTACACAAACAATAACATACACAAACACACACTCAGGCACACAAACAATAACATAAACACACACTCAGGTACACAAACAATAACATACACAAACACACACACTGGCACACAAACAACACACAAACACAAACACACACACAGGCACACAAACAATAACATACACAATCACACACAATCACAATCTGGGGGGGGCCTCGTAGCCTAGTGGATAGCGCGCAGGGCTCGTAATTCTGTGGCGCGGGTTCGATTCCCGCACGAGGCAGAAACAAATGGGCAAAGTTTCTTTCATCCTAAGTGCCCCTGTTACCTAGCAGTAAATAGGTACCTGGGAGTTAGTCAGCTGTCACGGGCTGCTTCCTGTGTGTGTGTGTGTGTGTGGTGTGGAAAAAAAAAAAGTAGTTAGTAAACTGTTGATTGACAGTTGAGAGGCGGGCCGAAAGAGCAGAGCTCAAACCCCCGCGAAAACACAACTAGTAAACACACACAGGCACACAAACAATAACATACACAAACACACACTCAGGCACACAAACAATAACATACACTCACACTCAGGAACACAAACAATAACATACACGTATACACAAACACATACACACACTCAGGCACACAAACAATAACATACACTCACACTCAGGTACACAAACAATAACATACACGTATACACAAACACATACACACACTCAGGCACACAAACAATAACATACACTCACACTCAGGAACACAAACAATAACATACACGTATACACAAACACATACACACACTCAGGCACACAAACAATAACATAATCACACACACACACAGGCACACAAACAATAACATAAACACACACACACTCAGGCAAACAAACAATAACATATACATACAAACACACACACAAGCCAGGATGAACAAACAATGGTCTTCCTGGTTCAGGTGTTTGTTAAGGTCATTATCCCCGTCGTGCACTAATATAATCATCAAGTGATAACATTAACTTTATTATATTATACAAATGGTCCCTTAAAGGAGAAAGTTAACAATAGTTCCTACAGGAATATATTGTTAATGGCGGACAATACGGACAATATCCTCGCCCCAAGACGTCATCTGTGAAGACCAAACTTACATGACCAGAGATCATTGTCTCTGTCCAGGGTGGAGAACTTCATCCCACTGAGGTTCTCGTGCCGTACAAGGACGTCCCCCATGGTACTCTCTTCCTGGTACCCGTCCACCAGCAGCTGGTACCTGGTCCATGGTAGGAGATGGTAGGAGTAGTGTGGGTGGTGGTGTGGGTGGTGGTGGTGTAGGGTGGTGTGGGTGGTGATGGTGGAGGGGTGGTGTGGGTGGTGGTGGTGGAGGGGTGGTGTTGGTGGTGGTGGTGGAGGGGTGGTGTGGGTGGTGGTGGTGGAGGGGTGGTGTGGGTGGTGGTGGTGGAGGGGTGGTGTGGGTGGTGGTGGTGGAGGGGTGGTGTGGGTGGTGGTGGTGGAGGGGTGGTGTCGGTGGTGGTGGTGGAGGGGTGGTGTCGGTGGTGGTGGTGGAGGGGTGGTGTGGGTGGTGGTGGTGGAGGGGTGGTGTGGGTGGTGGTGGTGGAGGGGTGGTGTTGGTGGTGGTGGTGGAGAGGTGGTGTGGGTGGTGGTGGTGGAGGGGTGGTGTGGGTGGTGGTGGTGGAGGGGTGGTGTCGGTGGTGGTGGTGGAGGGGTGGTGTTGGTGGTGGTGGTGGAGGGGTGGTGTGGGTGGTGGTGGTGGAGGGGTGGTGTGGGTGGTGGTGGTGGAGGGGTGGTGTTGGTGGTGGTGGTGGAGGGGTGGTGTTGGTGGTGGTGGTGCTGGGGTGGTGTGGGTGATGGTGGTGCTGGGGTGGTGTGGGTGGTGGTGGTGGAGGGGTGGTGTTGGTGGTGGTGGTGGAGGGGTGGTGTGGGTAGTGGTGGTGGTGGAGGGGTGGTGTGGGTGGTGGTAGTGGAGGGGTGGTGTGGGTGGTGATGGTGGAGGGGTGGTGTTGGTGGTGGTGGTGGAGGGGTCGTGTGGGTGGTGGTGGTGGAGGGGTGGTGTTGGTGGTGGTGGTGGAAGGGTGGTGTGGGTGGTGATGGTGGAGGGTGGTGTGGGTGGTGGTGGTGGTGGAGGGGTGGTGTGGGTGGTGATGGTGGAGGAGTGGTGTTGGTGGTGGTGGTGGAGGGGTGGTGTGGGTGGTGGTGGTGGAGGGGTGGTGTTGGTGGTGGTGGTGGAGGGGTGGTGTGGGTGGTGATGGTGGAGGGTGGTGTGGGTGGTGGTGGTGGTGGTGGTGGAGGGGTGGTGTGGGTGGTGATGGTGGAGGGTGGTGTGGGTGGTGATGGTGGAGGGGTGGTGTGGGTGGTGGTGGTGGAGGGGTGGTGTTGGTGGTGGTGGTGGAGGGGTGGTGGTGGTGGAGGGTGGTGTGGGTGGTGGTGGGTGGTGGTGGTGTGGGTGGTGGTGGTGGAGGGGTGGTGTGGGTGGTGGTGGTGGAGGGTGGTGTGGGTGGTGGTGGTGGTGGAGGGGTGGTGTGGGTGATGGTGGTGGAGGGATGGTGTGGGTGGTGGTGGTGGAGGGGTGGTGTGAGTGGTGGTGGTGGACGGTGGTGTGGGTGGTGGTGGTGGAGGGTGGTGTGGGTGGTGGTGGTGGAGGGGTGGTGTGGGTGGTGGTGGTGGAGGGGTGGTGTGGGTGGTGGTGGTGGAGGGGTGGTGTGGGTGGTGGTGGTGGAGGGTGGTGTGGGTGGTGGTGGTGGAGGGGTGGTGTTGGTGGTGGTGGTGGAGGGGTGGTGTGGGTGGTGGTGGTGGAGGGGTGGTGTGGGTGGTGGTGGTGGAGGAGTGGTGTGGGTGGTGACGGTGGAGGTTGGTGTGAGTGGTGGTGGTGGAAGGTGGTGTGGGTGGTGGTGGTGGAGGGTGGTGTGGGTGGTGGTGGTGGAGGGTGGTGTGGGTGGTGATGGTGGAAGGTGGTGTGAGTGGTGGGGGTGGAGGGTGGTGTGGGTGGTGGTGGTGGAGGGGTGGTGTGGGTGGTGGTGGTGGAGGGTGGTGGTGGAGGGTGGTGTTGGAGGGGTGGTGTGGATGGTGGTGGTGGATGGGTGGTGTGGGTGACGATGGTGGAGGTTGGTGGTGGAGGGGTGGTGTGGGTGGTGATGGTGGAGGTTGGTGTGGGTGGTGGTGGTGGAGGGTGTTGTGGGTGGTGGTGGTGGAGGGGTGGTGTGGAGGGTGGTGGTGGAGGGTGGTGGTGGAGGGGTGGTGTGGGTGGTGATGGTGGAGGTTGGTGTGGGTGGTGATGGTGGAGGGTGGTGTGGGTAGTGGTGGTGGAGGGTGGTGTGGGTGGTGATGGTGGAGGGTGGTGTGGGTGGTGATGGTGGAGGGTGGTGTGGGTGGTGATGGTGGAGGATGGTGTGGGTGGTGATGGTGGAGGGTGGTGTGGGTGGTGATGGTGGAGGGTGGTGTGGGTGGTGATGGTGGAGGGTGGTGTGGATAGTGGTGGTGGAGGGTGGTGTGGGTGGTGATGGTGGAGGGTGGTGTGAGTAACAACAGCAGCAACAGTATCAACATCAGTACCAGCAACAGTAACAACAGCAGCACTAGCAACAATAACAACAGCATCAACAGTAACAACAGCAGCAACAAAAACATCAGCACCAAAAACAACAACAGCAGCAACAGTAACAACAGTAGCACCAGTAACAGTAACAAGAGCAGCACAAACATAAGTAACAACACCAGCAACAGTAACAACAACAGTAACAGTAACAACATCAGCAACAGTAGCAAAAGAAACAGTAATAACAGTAGCAAAAGTAACACCAGCAGCAGCAACAGTAACAACAACAGCAGCAGCAATAACAGTAAAAGCAGCAGCAGCAACAGTAACAACAGCAGCAACAGTATCAACAGCAGTACCAGGAACAGTAACAACAGCAGCACCAGCAACAGTAACAACAGCAGCACCAGCAACAGTAACAACAGCATCAACAGTAACAATAGCAGCAACAGTAACAACAGCAGCAACAAAAACAACAACACCAAAAATAACAACAGCAGCAACAGTAACAACAGTAGCACCAGTAATAGTAACAACAGTAACAGTAACAGCAGCAGCAATAATAACTACAGCAGCAATAATAACAACAGCAGCAACAGTACAACATCAGCAACAATAACAACAGCGGAAACATTAACAATAGCAACAACAGTAACAGCAGAATCAACAATAACAAGAGCAGAAACAGTAACAACAGCAGCAACAATATCAACAGCAGCAAAAATAACAACAGCAGCACCTCCAGCATTAACAACAGCAGCAGCAGTAACAACAGCATCACCAGTAATAACAGCAGTACCAGCAACAACAACAACAGTAGCAGCACCAGCAAGAAAAACAACAGCTGCAGCAGCAACAGTATCACCATCAGTAACAGTAACAACAGCAGCAACAGTGACAACAGCAGCAGCAACAGTAACTACAGCTGTAGCAACAGAAACAACGGCAGAAGCACCAACAACAGTAACCACAGCAGCAGAACCAAGAGTAACAACAGCAGCAACAGTAACAAAAGCAGGACCACCAACAGTAACAACAGCAGCAACAATAACAACTGCACCAACAACAGAAACAACAGAAATACCAGCAACAGTAACAACAACAGTAACAACAACAGCACCACCAATAGCAAACAGAAAGAAAAACAACAGCAACAGTAACAACAGCAGGACCAGAAAAAAGTAACAACAGTAGCACCAGCAACAGTAACAAAACAGCACCAGCAACAACAGCAGCACCAACAATAGTATCAACAGCAGCACCAGCAACAGTAACAACAACAGCACCACCAATAGCAAACAGAAAGGAAAACAACAGCAGCGGCACCAGCAACAGTAACACCAGCAGCGGCATTAGCAACAGTAACAACAGTAGCACCAAAACAGTATCAACAGCAGCACCACAAACAGTAACAACAGCAAAACCAGCAACAATAACAACAGAAGCAACAGTAACAACAGCACGAGAGTAACAGTAACAAAAACAGCAGTCCCAACAACCGTAATAACAACAGCTCCACGAACAGTAACAAAAACAGCAGTCCCAACAACCGTAATAACAACAGCTCCACGAACAGTAACAACAGTACCAACAGTAACAACAGCAGCACTAGCAATATTAACAACAGCAACACTAGCAACAGTAACAACACCAGCAACAGTAAAAACAACAGCAATAGTAAAAACAACAGCAACAGTAACAACAGCAGCAACAATAGCAACAACAGTGTCAGTAACAACTGTAAAAATAGCAGCAACAGTACCAACAACAGCACCAACAACAGAACCAACTGCAGCACTAGCAACAGTAAAAACAGGAGCTCCAGCAACAGTAAAAAAAGAAGCAAGAGTAACAACAGCAGCAACAGTATCAACATCAACAGTGACAATAGCAGCAACAGTAACAAAGCAACAACAGTAATAACAGCAGCAACAGCAGCACTAGCAACAGTAACAGCAGCAGCTACACCAACAACAGTAACATAAGAAGCACCACCAACAGCAACAAAAGCAGCACCACCAACAGTAGCAACAGTAACAACAGCAGTAACAGTAACAACAGGAGCACCACTAACAGTAACAACAGCAGCAAAAGTAACAACAGCACCAACAAAGGAAACAACAGCAGCACCAACAACAGTAACAACAGAAACACCAGCAACAGTAACAATAGCAGCACCAGAAAGAGTAACAACAGCAGCACCAGCAACAGTAACAGAACAGCACCAGCAACAACAGCAGCACCAACAATAGTATTAACAGCAGCACCAGCAACAGTAACAACAACAGCACCACCAATAGCAAACAGAAAGAAAGAACAACAGCTGCAGCACCAGCAACAGTAATAACAGCAGCACCAAAACAGTATCAGCAGCAGCACTACAAACAGTAACAACAGCAGAACCACAGAAGTAACAACAGAAGCAACAGTAACAACAGCACGAGAGAAACAGTAAAAAAAACAGCAGTCCCAACAGCTGTAGCAACAGCAGCTCCACGAACAGTAACAACAGTACCAACAGTAAGAACAGCAGCAACAGTAACAAAAGCAGCAACAGTAACAACAGCAGCTCCAGCAATATTAACAACAGCAACACTAGCAACAGTAACAACAGCAGTACAAACAACTGTAACAACACCATCAACAGTAAAAACAACAGCAACAGTAAAAACAACAGCAACAGTATTAACAGCAGCAACAATAACAACAGTAACTACAGCAGCAACATTAATAACAGCAGCACCATCAACAGTAACACGACCAGCAACAATAACAACAATAGCAACAATAACAACAACACCAACAACAACAGAAACAACAGCTGCACCAGCAACCATAACAACAGTAGCAACAATAACAACAGCACGAACAACAACAGAAACAACAGCAGTGCCACCAACAGTATCAACAGCTGCACCAGCAACCATAACACCAGCAGCCCCCTTAAGAGTAGCAACAGTAGCACCAGAAAAAGTACCAACAGCAGCACCAACAACAGCACCAACTGCAGCACCAGCAACAGTAACAACAGCAGGAACAGTAACAACAGGAGCAACAGTATCAACAGCAGCAGCTACAGTAACAACAGCAGAAGTAACAACTACAATCAAAACAGCAGCATCAGCAACAGTAAACACAGCAGCAACAGTAACAACAGCACCAGCAACAGTAACACTAGCAGCAACAGTAACAACAGCAGGGACAGTAACAACAGCAGAAGCAACAGTAACAACAGCAGCAGCACGAACAACAGTAACAACAGCAGGGACAGTAACAACAGCAGAAGCAACAGTAACAACAGCAGCAGCACGAACAACAGTTGCACCACCAACAGGAACAACAGCAGCATTAATAACAACAACAGTGTCAGTAACAACAGCAGTACGACGAACAGTAACAACAGAACCACCAACAGTAGCAACAACAGAAACTACAGCAGCATCACCAACAGTAACAACAGCAACACCAGCAACAGTAACAACAGCAGCAACAGTAACAACAGCTGCGCCAGAATGAGTAACAAAAGCAGCACCAGTAACAGAACCAACTGCATCACCAGCAACAGTAACAACAGGAGCTCCAGCAACAGTAACAACAGGAGCTCCAGCAACAATAACAACAGCAGCACCAACAACAGAAAATACAGCAGCAACAGCAACAACAGCAGCAACAGCAACAACAGCAACAACAGTAAAAAGAGCAACAGTAACAATAGCAGCAACAGTAACAAAAGCAGCACCAACAACAAAACCAAATGCAGCACCTGCAACAGTAACAACAGGAGCTCCAGCAACAGTAAAAACAGCAGCAACAGTAACAACAGCAGCAACAGTAACAACAGCAGTAACAGTAACAACAGCAGCACCACTAATAGTAACAGCCGCAGCAACAGTAACAATTGCAGCAACCACAGAAACAACAACAGTAACAACAGAAACACCAGCAACAGTAACAACAGCAGCACCAGCAACAGTAACAAAACAGTACCAGCAACAACAGCAGCACCAGCAATAGTATTAACAGCAGCACCAGCAACAGTAACAACAACAGCACCACCAATAGCAAACAGAAAGAAAAACCACAGCATTAGCACCAGCAACAGTAACAACAGCAGCAACAGTACCAACTGTAACAATAACAGCACCAGCAACAGTAACAACAGCAGCAACAAAACAGTATCAACAGCACACCACAATCAGTAACAACAGCAGAACGAGCAACAGTAACAACAGAAGCAACAGTAACATCAGTACTAACAGTAACAACAGCACGAGAGCAACAGTAACAAAAACAGCAGTCCCAACAATCGTAACAGCAGCAGCTTCACGAACAGTAACAACAGTACCAACAGTAACAACAGCAGCAACAGTAACAAAAGCAGCAACAGTAGCAACAGCAGCACCAGAAATATTAACAACAACAACACTAGCAACAGTAACAACAGCAGCACAAGCAACAGTAACTACACCAGCAAGAGTAAAAAATCAGCAACAGTAAAAACAACAGCAACAGTATCAACAGCAGCAATAATAACAACAGCAGCAACAATAACAACAGCAACAACAGTAACTTCAGCAGCAAAAGTAACAACAGCAGCAACAGTAATAACAGCAGCACCATCAAAAGTAACACGACCAGCAACAATAACAACAGCAGCAACAATAACAACAGCACCAAAAACAACAGAAAGAACATCAGCGCCACCAACAGTAACAACATCTGCACCTGCAACAGTAACAACAGCAGCACCAGAAAAAGTACCAACAGCTGCTGTATTTGTTGTTACTGTTGTTGATGCTGCTTTTGTTACTATTGATTTTGCTGCTGTTGTTATTGTTGCTGCTTCTGTTACTGGTGCTGCTGTTGTTATTGTTGGTGGTGCTACTGTTGTTCGTGCTTATGCTGTTGTTACTGTTGCTGCTAGTGTTACTGTTGCTGGTGCTGGTGGTGATGTTGTCACAAGAGCAGCAACAGTATCAACAACAGTAACAACAGCAGCAACAATATTAACAACAGCACCAGCAACAGTAACAACAGCAGCACCAAATGCAGCACCAGCAACAGAACCAACAGCAGAAACAGTAAGAACAGCAACAGCCACAGTAAAAACAGCAACAACAGCAACAAATGCAGCACCACCAGCAGTAACAACAGGAGCAACAGTAACAACAACAGCAACAGTAACACCAGGAGAAACAGTAACAACAGCCGCAGCAGCAACAGTAACAACAGCAGCAACAGAAACAACTGCACCAACAGAAATAACAGCAGTAACAGTAACAACAGCAGCAACAGTAACAATAGCAGCAGCAACAGTAACAACAGTAGCAACAGTAACAACAGCAGCAATAGTAACAACAGCCGCAACAGAAACAACAGCATCAACAGTAACAACAGCAACAACAGTAACAACAGCAGCAACAGTAACAGCAGCAGCAACAGAAACAACAGCATTAACAGTAACAACAGCAACAACAGTAACAACAGCAGCAACAGTAAACGCAACAGTAACAACAGCAGCATCATCAGTAACAACAGCAGCAGCAACAGTAACAACAGCAGCAGCAACAGTAACAACAGCAGCAGCAACAGTACCAACAGCACCACCAACAGTAAATACAGCAGCATCAGTAACAGCAGCAACAGTACCAACAGCAGCAACAGTACCAACAGCACCACTAACAGTAATTACAGCAGCATCAGTAAATGCAGTAGCAGTACGAACAGCAGCAACAGTACCAACAGTAAACACAGCAGCAACAGTAACAACAGCAGCAATAGTAACAACAGTAGCAACAGTAACAACAGCAGGAACAGTAACAACAGAAGCAACAGTAACAACAGCAGCAACAGTAACAACATCAACAACAGCAGCAACAGTAACAACACGAGCAACAACAGTACCAACAGCACCACCAACAGTAAATACAGCAGCAACAGTAACAACAGCAGCAATAGTAACAACAGTAGCAACAGTAACAACAGCAGGAACAGTAACAACAGCAGCAACAGTAACAACAGCAGCAACAATAACAAAACCAGCTACAGCAACAACAGCAGCACCAACAATAACAACAGCAGCAACAGTAACAACAGCAGCAGCAACTGTAACAACAGAAGCAACAGTAACAATAGCAGCAAAAGTAACAGCAGTAGCAACAGTAACAACACCAGCTACAGTAACAACAGCAGCACCAAGAGTAACAACAGCAGCAACAGTAACAACAGCAGCAACAGTAACAACAGCAGCAACAGTAGCAACAGTAACAACAGAAGCAACAGTAGCAACAGTAACAACAGCAGCAACAATAACAACAGCAGCAGAAACAGTAACAACAGCAGCAACAGTAACAACAGCAGCAACAGTAGCAACAGTAACAAAAGCAGCAGCAACAGTAATAACAGCAGCAGCAACAGTAACAACAGCAGCAACAGTAACAACAGCAGCAACAGTAACAACAGCAGCAGCAACAGTAACAACAGCAGCAACAGTAACAACAGCAGCAACAGTAACAACAGCAGCAGCAACAGTAACAACAGCAGCAGCAACAGTAACACTAGCAGCAACAGTAACAACAGCAGCAACAGTAACAACAGCAGCAACAGCAACAACAGCAGCAGCAACAGTAACAACAGCAGCAACAGCAACAACAGCAGCAACAGCAACAACAGCAGCAGCAACAGTAACAACAGCAGCAACAGTAACAACAGCAGCAACAGCAACAACAGCAGCAGCAACAGTAATAACAGCAGCAACAGTAACAACAGTAGCAACAGTAACAACAGCAGCAGCAACAGTAACAAGAGAGAGAAGGAGCAAGACTCACCCGGTACTCTCGTTGGCGACGCTAAAGGTGGACCAGAGCGCCCAGCGGTGTTCGATGGGCAATGAATTCCTGCCCGGTACATTCTTATTGGTGGCGGCCAGACGCACTGTCTGAGGCGAGGGCTGCGTAAGCTGGTGCGCCGCCTCCGTCCCTGCCACAGATGGTAATATAGCCTTCCGTCCCTGTCACAGATGGTAATATAGCCCGCCGTCCCTGTCACAGATAGTAATATAGTCCTCCGTCCCTGTCACAGATGGTAATATAGCCCTCCGTCCGTCACAGATGGTATTATAGTCCTCCGTCCCTGTCACAGATGGTAATATAGCCCTCCGTCCCTGTCACAGATGGAAATATAATCCTCCGTCCCAGTCACAGATGGTAATTTAGGCCTCCGTCCCTGTCACAGATGGTAATGTAGCCCTCCGTCTCTTTCACAGGTGGTAATATAGCTCTCCGTCCCAGTCACAGATGGTAATATAACCCTCCGTCCCAGTAACAAATGGTAATATAGCCTTCCGTCCCTATCACAGAAGATAATATACCCTTCCGTCCCTGTCACAGATGGTAAAAATGCTGACCGTTCCTGTCACAGATGGTAATATAGTCCTCCGTCCCTGACACAGATGGTAATATGGTCCTCCGTCCCTGTCACAGATTGTAATATAGTCCTCCGTCCCTGTCACAGATGGTAATATAGTCCTCCTTCCCTGTCACAGATTTTAAAATAGCCCTCCGTCCCTGACACAGAGGGTAATATAGCCTTCCGTCCCTATCACAGAAGATAATATACTCTTCCGTCCCTGTCACAGATGGTAAAAATGCTGACCGTTCCTGTAACAGATGGTAATATAGTCCTCCGTCCCTGTCACAGATGGTAATATGGTCTTCCGTCCCTGTCACAGATGGTAATATAGTCCTCCGTCCCTGTCACAGATTGTAATATAGCCCTCCGTCCCTGTCACAGAGGGTAATATAGCCCTCCGTCTCCTGTCACAGATGGTAATATAGTCCTCTGTCCCTGTCACAGATGGTAATATAGTCCTCCGTCCCTGTCACAGATGGTAATATAGTCCTCCGTCCCTGTCACAGATGGTGATATAGCCCTTCGTTCCTATCACAGATGGTAATATTGTCCTACTTCCCCATCACAGATGGGGAAGTAGGACACCCCTCCCCCTCCCCCCCCCTTGTGCAACGGAGCTATATCTGCAGATTTAAGTGCTGCTGGTATCTCCCCTGTATCCAGGTTCTTTCTTCATATTACGCTGAGTGCTCTCGCTACTGGTACTTTACATTTCTTTATGAATATTGAATTCCATGAGTCAGGCATAGAAGCTGAGTGCATAGGCATATTGTCAATTTCTCTTTCAAAGTCTTCCGAGTTTTTGGTAATATCCGTTATATTATCTGCAGCTTGAATGTCATTCATACAGAAGCTGTCTGGGTCATCAACTCTCATGTTGTTTATTGGTGTGCTAAACATAGCCTCATACTGGCTTCTTAGAATTTCACTAATCTCTTTGTTGTCCTCTGTGTACGTACCATCATTTGTAATTAACGGCCCAATACTGGTCGAGGTTTTGGATTTGGATTTTGCAAATGTGAAAAAAATATTTCGGATTTTTCCTTATCTCTAGTATAGTTTTCTGTTCCAATTCCATTTCCTCAGAATCATATGAACGCTTCAACGTTTGTATTATTTCTTCGATCTCCCTGCTCAGGCTTATTTTCCTTGCTTGTGATAGTTATTTTTTTCCTTCTCCTGTACAGTCGTCTGCGTTCTCTTTCTAGAGTGGTCCTCTTTCTGTCTCTCCTCATAGGCACGTGCTTCAAGCAGACCTTGTAAGCTTCAGCTGTCAGTTGAGCTATTCCCTGTGTGGGAGTTTTGTCGCTTAAGACCTTCTCCCATTGAATGGTTGCAAGGACTACAATTATTTTTTCCCAGTCAATCCTCTTATTGTTGAAATTGAATTTATTGAATATTCCTTCTAGCTTGTTGGGTCTCTTAGACCTACTACCGTTATTTATGCTAGTTCGCACTTCAATGAGCTTATTTTCTGAGCATGAAGTATCTGAGATTGTTATGTCTCTGATTAGTTCATCATTGTTTGTGAATAACAAGTCTAGTGTGTTTTCGTTCCTAGTTGGTTCTGTAATCTGTTGATTGAGCGAGTTTTATCACCGAATCTCAAAAGTTCTATGACCTGTGGTTGGTTATTTCCCGGGTCATTCCCTGCTAATGATATTTGTGTTTGCCATTCTCCATCTTAGACTCGGTAAATTGAAATCTCCAAGGAAGATAATATCTGGAGCTGGGTTTGCTAGGTTATCAAATATGTTCTCTATTTTGTGCATATGTTCTGTGAATTCCTCAAACGTTGTATCTGCCGGTTTATATATTAGAATAATAATTTGGTTTAGTTTCTCTACCTTAATTCCAAGTACCTCTACCACCTCATTAGTTGAATTTAGTAGTTCTGTCACAGATGGTAATATAGTCCTCCGTCCCTTTCATAGATGGTAATATAGCCCTCCGTCCCTGTCACAGGTGGTAATATAATCCTTCGTCCCTGTCACAGATAGTAATATAGTCCTCTGTCCCTTTAACAGACTAATATAGTACTCCGTCACTGTCACAGAGGGTAATATAATCATCCGTTCCTGTCACAGATGGTAATTTAGCCCTCCTTCCCCATCACAAATGGTAATATAGCCTCCGTCCTTATCACAGAGGGTAATATAGCGCTCCGTTACTGTCACAAAGGGTAATATAGCTGACCGTTGCGGTCACAGATGGTAATATAGTCCTCCGTTTCTGTCACAGAAGGTAATATAGTCCTCCGTACCTGTCACAGAGGGTAATATAGCCCTCCGTATCTGTCAGAGGGAAATATAGCCTTCCATCAACTGTCACAGGCGGTAATATATCCCTCTGTCCATGTCACAGATGGTAATATAGCCCTTCGTCCCAGTCACAGATGGTAAAATAGCTCTCCGTGCCTGTCACAAAGGGAAATATAGCCCTCCGTCCCTGTCACAGACGGTAATATAGTTCTCCGTCCCTGTCACAGAGGGTAATATAGTCCTCCGTTCCTGTCACAGAGGTAATATAGCCCTCCTTCCCAGTCACAGATGGTAATATAGCCCTCCGTTCCTGTCACAGAGGTAATATAGCCCACCGTCCCTGTCACAGATGGTAATATAGTCCTCCGTGCGTGCCACAGATGGTAATATAGCCCTCCGTCCCTGTCACAGATGGTAATATAGCCCTCCGCCTCTGTCACAGATGGTAATATAGTCCTCTGTCCTTTTCATAGATGGTAATATAGCCCTCCGTCTCTATCACAGGTGGTAATATAGCCCTCCGTTCCCGTCACAGACGGTATTATATGCATCCGTCCCTGTCACAGATAGTAATATAGCTCTCCGTCCCGGTCACAGATGATAATATAGCCCTTCTTCCCCATCACAAATGTTAATATAGCCATCAGTCCCTGTCACAGATGGTAATATAGTCCTCCGTCCCTGTCACATGTGTTAATATAGCCCACCGTCCCTGTCACAGATGGTAATATAGACATCCGTCTCTTTCACAGATGGTAATATAGCTCTCTGTCCCTGTAACAGATGGAAATATAGCCATTCGTCCCTGTCGCAGATGGTAATATAGTCCACCGTCCCTGTCACAGATGGTAATATAGTCCTCCATCCCTGTCACAGATGGTAATATAGTCCTCCGTCTCGGTCACAGAGGGTAATATAGCCCTCCGTCCCTGTCAGATGGTAATATAGCCTTCCATCATTGTCACAGATGGTAATATAGCCCTTTGACCCTGTCACAGATGGTAATATAGTCCTCTGTCCAAGTCACAGAGGGTAATATAGCCCTCCGTCTCTGTAACAGAGGGTAATATAGTCCACCGTCCCTGTCACAGATGGTAATATAGCCTTATGTCTCTGTAACAGAGGGTAATATAGTCCAGCGTCCCAGTCACAGATGGTAATATATCCCTCCGTCCCTGGCACAGAGGGTAATATAGGCCTCCGTCCCCATCACAGATGGAAATATAGCCTTTCGTCCCTATCACAGAAGGTAATATAGTCCTCCGCCCTGTCACAGACAGTAATATTGCCCTCCGTCCCTGTCACAGACGGCAATATAGCCCTCCGTCCCAGTAACAGACGGTAATATATCCCCCCGTCCCTGTCACAGAGGGTAATATAGTCCTCCATCCCTGTCATAGATTGCAATATAGCCCTCCGTCAATGTCACAGAGGGTAATATAGGCCTAAGTTCCCTGCCAAAGGCGGTAATATAGCCCTACGTTCCATGTCACAGACGGTAATATAGCCCTCCGTCACTGTCACAGACAGTAATATTGCCCTCCGTCCCTGTCACAGACGGCAATATAGCCCTCCGTCCCAGTAACAGACGGTAATATATCCCCCCGTCCCTGTCACAGAGGGTAATATAGGCCTCCGTCCCCATCACAGATGGAAATATAGCCCTCCGTTCCTATCACAGAAGGTAATATATTACTTCCTCCCGGTCACAGATGATAATATAGCCCTTCTTCCCCATCACAAATGTTATATTCCCCTCCGTCCCTGTCACAGGGTAATATAGTCATCCGTCCTTGTCACAGATGGTAATATAGCCCTTTGTCCCTGTCACAGAGGGTAATATAGCTCAGCGCCCCTGTCACATAGGGTAATATAGCCCGCCGTCCCTGTCACAGAAGGTAATATAGCTCTCCGTACCTGTCACAGATGGTAATTTAGTCATCAGTCCTCATAACAGATGGTAATATAGCCCTCCGTTCCTGTCACAGAAGGTAATATATTCCTCCGTCCCTGCCAAAGATGGTAATATAGCCATCCGTCCCTGTCACAGATGGTAATATAGCCCTGCATCCCAGTCACAGAGGGTAACATAGCCCTCCGTCCCTGTCACTGACGGTAATATAGCCCTCCGCCCCTGTCACAGACGGTAGTATAGCCCTCCGTCCCCGTCACAGAGGGTAATATAGCCCTCCGTTACCATCACAGATGGTAATATAGCCCTCCTTCCCTATCACAGCAGGTAATATAGCGATCCGTCCCTGTCACAAAGGATAATATAGATCATTCCTGTCACAGATGGTAATATAGCCCTCCTTCCCTGTCACAGATGGTAATATAGCCCTCCGTCCATGTCACAAAGGATAATATAGCTCTCCGTCCCTGTCACATAGGGTAATATAGCCCTCCGTCGCTGTCTCAGATGGTAATATAGCCCTCCGTTCCCTGTGACACATATGGTAATATATCCTTTCGTTCCTGTCACAGATGGTAATATAGCCCTCCTTCCCTGTCACAGATGGTAATATAGCCCTCCGTCCATGTCACAAAGGATAATATAGCTCTCCGTCCCTGTCACATAGGGTAATATAGCCCTCCGTCGCTGTCTCAGATGGTACTATAGCCCGCCGTTCCTGTCACAGATGGTAATATAGCCCTTTGTCTCTGTCACAGAGGGTAATATAGCTCTACGTCCCTGTCCATAGGGTAATATAGCCCTCTCTCCCTGTCACAGAGGGTAATATAGCTCTCCGTCCCTTTCACAGATGGTAATATCGTCCTCCGTCCCTGTCAAAGATGGTAATATAGCCCTCCGTCGCT